>NC_040903.2:98602914-98905944 GCF_004126475.2 Phyllostomus discolor
AACAATTTGAAGGACGCAATTAGGGAAAAAAGCAGAACAAATGATGTGGGAATGACAAGGAGTGAGTGAGGTAGTTAAGTATGGTCACCCTGTGGACCAGAGAGCCTATGTGAAATCCCAACGTGCATGGCAGCCAAAAGGACTTTAGGAAACGTGGTTGTTCATGTTTGACTGGAAGTCGTTGGTGTTGCTTCAGTGTGAATCTCCCTCAACCCCACCACTCCCACCAAAGTCTTCACGTTCACTTTCAGGCATGTATCCCGCAGGAGTGATGTGATTTTAGTGGAGATTAAAATATAAACTTGAGATTCATGAGTGGGTAGGAGCCCAGAACCAAAACTGACCATTTGAATTTGCTTAAATCTTATCAAATATTGTTATACAAATCTTTCATAAATCTTAGCAGATTATACAAAGGTATAAAAGGGGTTCAAATTTATCTTAATAGATTTCAAGGGATGATGAAACTCCAGGTGATACATTGGATACAGCTGTGAAAAAAGTATATATATACTATATATAGTATAAATATATTTTTCTATATTATATATAGTAGTTTTAAATAATTAAACAATGAAATATTGATAATTCAGAATTTAGCAAAGAAAAAGGTTTTGACCTTGTCTCCCTCTGACAGAGTGAAGACACACCACATATTTGTAAAGGATAGTTTCATTAATAGTATAGTTAAACCCCGTTCATCCTAGAAAATTTTGTTTCTCACATAAGTTATGAATACTGATGAAACCCCTGCTGAGCTATAGTAGAGGACATTTTGTAGAAGACATGTATAACAGACTATGCCTATTGTACGTACATGCCTAAGAGACCTTGACCACTAGAATTCCATTCTTGCATTGATGTTTGTGTCATCACAAACATCACAAAATAATTTATTAAAGAAATTGAGCAATAAAATTAGATTGTAAAATATAAGAAAGAAAATCATTGCAATTTTGAGAATGAACCTGGAATAACTAGATGGATAAAAAAACAACCAAATGAAAAAAAAATCTGCCATTTATCAAGTTCCCACTCTGCATGAGTCCCCAAGTAAGGTGTCTCAGATTCTCACATGACAATAAGTGGTAGAATGTCCCATTTCCTCAGAGGAGCACAAGGGTTAGAGAAGTATGTCACTCATCCATGATGACAGTACAAAGATTCAGACCCAGGTTGGCCTGGCTAAAGGTCCATGGTTTCTCAATTGCTGAAAAATTTTGAAATTTTCTTGTCAGTTATGATAAAAGGAAATGATAAGTCAGATATGTTTCAGCAAAATCCTATGTAGGATATAAATGATCATGAAATAAAGAAACAGAAGATGAAGAACAAGAGGATCCTTACAGAACACTGTTAGTCAATTGAAGGTGTCTTCAATGCCTAAGAGAGAAGCTATTAGCAATTAGCAAGAACTGCATTGCAATTATACTCACATATTATTTGAATTAGTCTTCAGACACTTATTCTGTCTAGTTGACTATAACCTGTTCATTCCATAGTGCTTCATCAATGATTAGCAACATTCCATTGATCATAAAAGAGATAATCTGAGCTCAAGAGCCAAACTCATATTCACACACACAAAACTGGTGTACAATGCACTGTCCAGGCAAGGAGTGTCTTTACTGAATGCTAATCTGAATCTGATCTATGTTAGTTCTGCTATACCTTAAGTTGATAGATGTCATAAAGACCTTATTTTGAAGGTATCTCTTAATAACTATATTAAGATCAAATTTACTTTGTATGAACAGCTAATCACACTATAGCTCTATAACTGCTAGACAAATCTTTTGTGACATCATTTGGGGCAGGTTTTATTTAAACTGGTCCATAAAAAGTGAGCCCTTGCATTATGTATATAAAAAGTAATATTTAAATTATAAAGAATTAGTGATGGAATTTTTAGAAAGGAAGGATGGATATAGCCTTTACAATTTTTATAATACTTCCCCCCAATCAGTGTCTTTAATAGCTATCTGGTGCTGCTTATGCAAATCTTTTGATTCTTCTGCATTAGCCACCACTCCCACTTTAGTACAGCTCCAATATTTTCCAACCTCCCTTCAAGGAATAACTCAGTCATTCTGTTTTCTATGTGGACTTTGCCTTTGTGGCTTTATCTTGTTCTATTCTGAAACTCATAAAAAAATAGGTAAACAAGTGTAACACTAGAATAATTTCCTAGCACAGTCAGTTTTAGTGTGTTCACCAAAAGAATATATTATTGTACAGTTTAGAGAGAGCAGATATTTACCTATAAAATCAGGGCTGCTCCCTGTATGTTGTAGCATCACAAAAGCTTGCGTCTCCAATTACCCAGAGTCTGGTTTCAAATATGCTTTCCTTCTAGGCAGGTTTTCTGTAACAGACCCTGTGCCCATGAGACTCTCCCTTGGGCAAAAGCAAACACAAAGGTGCCTTTGTCTTCCTCTTGAACAGGATTCAAGGCAACAGCCCTAGTTTCTTTGCTTGTGGGTTTGCCAAGCTGTTCAGCATACCAGGAGGAAATAGAGTGTGTCTGTGTTCCTCCCACCTGCCAGATGATTCAGAGTCAAGTGGTAGTAAACCTCTGGGTGCCTACATCAGGCTTTCGAAGTCCAGTCTAAAGTCCTTACAGGGAGTTTCAAAGAACCAATTTTTCCTTTGGTTATATTTCTATGGGTTACCTGGTGTCACTTCCTGGTAAGGAAGTATATCCTGTATATCATACAGTGAAGGCTCATTACATCTCAAAGAAAGACTCATTTAGGAAATATCAATAAATACATAATAACATATTTGCACAGGTTAGAAGAAAAATACTTTTTTAATTTTTACCTATGTAGATGTCCAATGTAGTATGCCTTTCTTTCTTATAAAATCAACAAATATTGATTGAACTCTTATAATAAGACATACACCACATGCTTCATATAGAGAAGGCATTTGTTCTATCAGTGAACTATAGCTTTTAGCAATTACTGCTTTGTTTGTGTGCAACTTGTGTTACCTTGGTTATTTCTGCTACATTGGGCTTTATACCTTCTATCTTCCAACTTGTTTGGCAAAGATTTCCAAATACCATGTGTTTTCTTCTTTGTGATTTTCTGAATTTGTTTGTTGTTTATTTAACTTATATTATCCATCATGCTATCTGCTGTTTACAGTTTCTCATTCTAATTCTGAGGCTAAACACTTTACAATTTTTCTCTCCAATTGTCATGTTTTTATAATCTTACAGCAATTACTCCTAATTTTTAAAGTTTTTATCCTGTGCTTACTGAATTCCATCCTTTATCCTCTCTTTTTTTCTTTCTTGGTCTTAGGTTTACATTTCTAGACTCTGATCCTGCTGGGCAACCGCCTGTTACAAAACACAGCACAGGAATCTCTTGGGAACAGCCTGTCAAAATTGTCTACTTGGCGATCGGTTACACTGCTTGGCAGGTGGCGTGTGACTGATCATTACTTGAACAGAAATGTATTAAATGAATATGTGGCCACATTAGAGTCGCCTAAAAAACATTCTAGGTGTAAAGTAGCCACAGAGCAGAAAAATAAAATTATATTAACAAAAAGCAAAATTATCAGTGAAATCAAATAAAATAATGATACAACGTCAAAAGATGGGCAAAAATACCCATGTTTTTGTTGTTTTGAGACTTAAATTCTGGGGGGTTATGAAATAATTTTGTGTATACATGTGAAACAGCAGATAATATGGATATAACTGTTTAAACTGTTATTTTTCAAAATGTTTTCTAATTCTCATATTGTGTTTCTCTTCCATTTTCTCTCCTAATGTTCACTACAACTGACCTAGATACCCTACATCAAAAGCATTTAGTAGAAAAGAAAACATATGGCATTATGGGAGTAAAGTAGTAAGTGATAAAAACAACTAGGAATGTTACCTGGGCTCCTAATGAATGCTGGTGTTTCATTTTAAAAAAGCAGGTCCCAATAGTGTAACATGGTATTCTACATTTATGCCTTAATAAAACCAGAAACTATTTTTTATATGCATCAAATGAAGAGGAGTAAGGAATTCAATTTTGGAAAGACAGCAAAGCAATTATATGAAAAAAATCCTTTTTTGAACAGTGATTCTCTTATGAAACCAATAATTATATTTAATCACACAAATATTTGATTAAAAGTCAGCCAGATGGAAAACATCAAGTGTTGGTGAGAATATGGAGAAATTGGAACCTTCATACTTTTTAAGGAGGAATGTAAAATGGTACAGCAGTTTGGTAGTTCCTCAAAAAATTAAAAATAGAATTACCATATGATCAGCAATTCCATTTTAAATATATAACCTGGAAAATGGAAAACAATTACTCAAGAAAATAGTTGTACATGATTGTTTGGGGCAGCTCTATTTATATAGCCATCAACTGATAAATGAATAAACACAATGTGGTATATAAACACAATGGAATATTTTTAGTAATAGAAAGGAATGAGGTACTGACACATGGTACAACATGGATGAATCGTCCTGGCTGGTGTGGCTCAGTGGATTGAGTGCTGGCCTGTGAACAAAGGGTTGCCAGTTTGATTGCCAGTCAGGGCACCTGCCTGGATTGCAGGCCAGGTCCCAGTTGGGAATGCACAAGAGGCAACCACACATCAGTGTTTCTCTCCCTCTCTTTCTTCATTTCTTCTTCTCTCTCAATAAATAAATAAATAAATAAATATGTATGAACCTAGAAAACATTATTATGCTAAATGAAATAAGTGAGGACAAAAAGTCACATACTGAATGATTCCATTTATATAGAATATCCAAAATCAATAAATCCATGAAATCAGAAAGCAAACTGATGCTTGCAAGGGCTGGGAGGAGAGGAGAATGGGATGTGACTGGTTAATCAGTAAGGGGTTTTCTTTTGAGATGATGAAAATATTTTGGAATTGGTAACAGGTGGGAGTTATACAACATTGTGAATATACTAAATCCTACTTGTTCTTCCCTCTCTTTCTTTTCTTACTTAATTTTTATTTAAAAATCACCAAATTAGATATACGAGAAAATTTTAAATGATAGCTATAAAATTTTAAAATACTGTGGTCATGATATTATATAGTATTTAAACATAGCTTCATGATATATTTTAAAGATGTTTCATTATTCTCTATCCTAAGGAGACCAATGGTTTTCTAATTTCTTTTAGCACAGAATCCTGTTTTTAAATTTAATCTCATGGAAATAGAGATCCAAGATGGCATAAGAGTAAGTAGAAGCTATGCTAACCTCCTACCAGGACCAAACTGAAATTACAAGTAAATTTTAGAGAAATCATCTGCAATAAACAACTAAACAATGGCAGGAGAGAAGCCTTATAACCATGGACAGACAGAAGAAACAGCTTCACCACAACATGACTGGTACTGAGTGCAGAGGAGAGTCAAAAGGGCTGGCTGGGCTCCCACAGGTGGCAGCTGAAGTGCTAGAGGAACATTTCAGTGGCCAGGGTGTTCCTCCTGAGAAGTGTGGGGTCTAAACCCCAACCTAGCATCCCTAACTTACAGTACCAGAGCCTGAGAAGAACCCAGATAACATCCAGCTGTGAAAAGCAGCAAGATTTCTCTCTGCCAGGGACAGGCAGCTGGAAACTCAGAGAGACTTTCAAAGGGAAGATGCATAAAATTTCATTTTCAGCCAACTTACCTTCAGCTCTGGCAAAGGAGGGGCAGACTAGACTAGAGACACTTGAGGAGATACTAGGGATGGTGGCTTTGGCAAAGAACAGAGTGAGGAGCCACCAGGATCCTGGTGCAGACTCATCCACCATACTGCAGGAGCCATCTTGCTCAGGAAGCCCATTCCCCTCCAAGTAATATTAGCCTGAGAGGAGCAATAGCCCTGCCCACAGAAATTAATCTGCCCTGTCCTGTAGTGCTTAAGCCTGACTGCTGATTACAGAGTAAATAGATTAACAACTGAAGGAGTCAGCCATAGGTGGTACATCACTGATAGTCTTGAACAGGCTGCCTGAGGCCAGACTGGGACACCATCTGTCATCACCAGAGGCAGATCCAGGAAAAAAAACAAAACTGCACCTGCACAACAGCATACAAGATATGGTGGGCAGGATGACTCTCAGTCAGTGAGCCAGAAGGAATGATCCACCAAAGAACAACCCCCAAATAATCAAAACCCAGTTACAAGTAAAAAGCAAACTTAAACAGCATGAAGGGCATCCCAAGAGCATCAAGTTCAGAAGATCAAGGAGAATGCACCTTTGCATCAGAAACAAAGAGGGGAAATTACAACTGATATCAAAGAAATACAAATGATTGTCAGAAACTTCTACAAACAACTATATGCCAAGAAATTTGACAACCTGAGCAAAATGGACAAATTCCTAGAAATATGTAATCTTCCAAAACTGAATGAAGAAGCAGAAAGCCAGAATAGACTGATAATAATTAGTGAAATTGAAACAGTAATCAAGAAACTCCTTGCACACAAAAGCCCTGGACCAGGTGGTTTCACAGGAGAATTTTATCAAATATTTAGGGAAGAGCTAACTCCTATCCTTATCAAAATTTCCCAAAACATTTAAGCAAAGGGAAGACTTCCTAACCCTTTTTATGAGGCCAGTTATCCTAATCCCAAGCCCAGGTAAAGACAAAACAAAGATAGAAAACTACAGGCCAAAATTTTTCACTTATTACATCCACAAGAAAAATAAAGTACCTAGGAATAAACTTAACCAAGGAGGTAAAAGACCTATACTCAGAAAACTACAGAACACTGAAGAAAGAAATTAAGACAGATACAAACAAATGGGAGAATATACCATGTTCATGTATTAGAAGAATTAACATCATTAAAATTCTCATAATCCCCAAAGCAATCTATAGATTCAACACAATCCCTATTAAAATATAAAGGAGATACTTCAATATTTAGAACAAAAATTTCAAAAATATATATGGAACCAAAAATAACCCTGGATAGCCTCAGCTATCTTGAAAAAGAATAACAAAGTAGGAAGGATGATAATGTCTGATATCAAATTATCCTACAAGTCCACTGTAATCAAAACAATCTGGTATTGGCATAAGTAAAGACACACAGATCAATGGAACACAATAGAGAGCTCAGAAATAAACTCATATCTCTATGGTCAATTAATATTTGACAAGGGAGTCAGAAGCATAAAATGGAGTAAAAATAGCTTCTTCAACAAACGGCACTGGGAGATCTGGAATGATGCATGCAAATGAAACTAGACCACCAATTTACACCATATACCAGAATAAACTCAATATTGATAAAAAACTTAAGCATAAGCTGCAACACCATAAAAGTCCTAGAGGAAAACATAGGCAATAAATTTCAGATATCCCACATAGCAATATTTTTGCCAATACATCCTATAGGTCAAGGGAAACAAAGGAAAGAATAAATAAATGGGAACACATCAATATAAAAAGCTTCTGCACCACTAAAGAAAACATCACCAAATTGAAAAAAGAACCCACCATATGGGAAAACACATTTGCCAATGATACCGTGGACAGGGGTTTGATCTCCAAAATATATGAAGCATACATAGAACTCAAAAACAAGAAGACAAACAGTCCAATTGAAAATGGGCAAAGGACCAGAACAGACACTTCTCCAAGGACATATAAAGGGCCCAGAGACATATGAAAGGATGCGTAGCATCACTAGCCATCAGAGAGATGTAAATTAAAACCACCATGAGATACCACTTCATACCAGTGAGAATGGCCATCGTGAAGAAATCAACAAACAGCAAGTGCTGGCAACGATGCAGACAAAAGGGAACCCTGGTGCACTGTTGATGGGAATGTAGACTGGTGTAGCCACTGTGGATAACAGTATGAAATGTATTTTAAAAACCACAGATGGAACTGCCTTTTGACCCAGTGATTTCACTGCTGGGATTATTTTCTGAGTCCTGAAACACCAAATCAAAAGAACCTATGCACCCCCATGTTCATAGCTGCATTATTTACAATAGCTAAGTGCTGGAAATAGCCTAACTGCCTATAAGTAAATGAGTGGATCAAAAAATTTTGGTGCATTTACACAATGGAATACTACATAGCAGAAAGAAAGAAGGAACTGCTACCTTCTGGAACAGCATGGATGGAACTGGAAAGTATTATGCTAAGTGAAATAAGCCAGGTGGCAAGAGACAAATACCATGTGATCTCACCTATTATAGGAACCTAATGAACAGAGCAAACAAAAGAGTAGAATAGAACCAGGGGCATGGAAACAAGGAACAAACTGACAGTGACCAGAGAAAAGGGGGGAGGGGGATAAGGGAGGAAAGAAGGTGAAGGGCCTAGTTAAGGAACAAGTATAAATGACCCATGGACATGGACAACAGGGTGGGGATTGAGTGTGGGAATGGGGGCCAGGGGGTAGGCCAGGCAGGGGAGAGCAAGGGGGAAAATTGGGACAACTGTAATAGAACAACAGTAAAAAAAGTAAAATAAAATAGAAAAATAAATAAATTTAATTTAATGTCATGGAGAAACCCAATATATAAAACAGATAAAAATGGAACTGATCTACTTGTATCTGCCTTTTTCCAAGTGTCTTCTCACATCAGAACACAGTTTGAAAACCACTACTTCAACCAGTTCCATAGAGTATTTAATAACATTTCTTGTTTTACTATTTCTACATAATTTGTTGAGACTATTACTACAAGAAAGGAAAACATTTCTCATTTTTAGTGATACATGGACTCAGGAATTCCTTTAGAATACATTTAGTAAATTACTTCTAGGGAAGTAAATTATACTTTGGTGGCATGAAAAAGATCATGTAATTCAAAAGAAAAACAATCTGTCTTATTCAATTCTTCTGTTAGGTTTTGAGCATTCTGTACAGTTTGGTTCTTTTAAATATGTTTTTATGTCCATCAGGGTAGGTCAGAGACCCATTTTTGGTCCCTTTCTCTGTTTTTCTCTATTTTTTCACTAATAACCTCACAGATCATCTGCCAGTTATATCTTCAACTAAGCACATATGACAGCAAAACTCATTGTTGGGAAATTACCAGATAAAACATAGTTAATCACAAGAGGAAAAGGCAAGGGCTGCATTCACTGATCTAACTGGAGCCACCAAGAATTCATTCTAACAAAATAAATCTCCATATGGAAGAGGACAAAAATTGAATTTATTGTGACTGTTTGCATGAAAATGTAACAAGGTGTCCTACCAAGATACTTACGCCCTAATTAAAAATTCAGAAGCTGACCAATGTTTACTCTGGTGGGGTCCAAGACATCTAACTTCTGCAATCATTAGAGGCTGTAAATCTTTCCAAAACTTAATGGGAGCCAGGAAATTACAAATGACATTACTTGCTGCCCACCTGTGTTATGGTTAAGCCATAGATGAAATTATTTACTACAAAATAGGTAACTTTGGAGAAGTCTACATCCTTCCGCCCTCCCACTCTCTTTCCCCTCACCCCTCCTACAGAACACTGCTTTGATGAGTATCTCTGGAAAGCTTGTGTCCACATTATCCTCCTGCTGTGCATGCTCCTCTTCCACCTAGCTTCTTTCTTATCACTATTCATAATACCCATATGCAATGACCTCTTTATTACATCCATTTGGCAAAATGACATGCCTAGATCAACATAACTCCACCTATTTTTTCCCAAATGGGAGATACTAAATCCTCACAATTGCATAAATTGGCAGTACGGCAAATTTATGGTGTCCAGTCTTGGTAAAACAAACTCTCATTGCTGACTGTCAGTCACTCTAGGAGGCATTCTCTAAATCTGTACCATGAGCCAGGCGACATTCCATGCTCTGCTAATGTAGCTCTAAAGGAAAGAGTCCCTTTCCTCGTGATACTGGCATTCCAATTGAGGAGACAGAGTATAGTCAAGTGAACCTATATAAGCAGGTAATTTCAGTTACTGTTGAGTGCAAAAAATGAAGTCACCAGGATGATCTGGTAGAGACATGTGGAGATTGTCACTTTTTCTCAAGGTCAGGGAAGCCCTCCCCCTCTTGGAGGAGGTGACATTTGAGTTCAGCTAGCAAAGTCAGGAATACATGGAAGCCACCTGTGAGAAAATAACTAGATTTGCAGTGGAATAGGGGTATGTAGGACAGGGAAATGAGGCCAGTGAGCTCACAGTAGAGTATTCAACAGTAAGAATGGAGTGATCAGAAGTGATCACACAGGGTTTCCTTGTAACCCACGGAAACAGTATTCTCAGCATAAGGTGTGAATCATGAGGACTAAGAAGGGATCCTGGTGGCTAACTGGGCTCAAATTTAACAACAACAAAAGCAGAATATAGCAGCCATTTCTGCATAGGAGTCTCAAGCAAACTGTCAGCAGAGCCTCTGCACTAAACTCTACTTCTGCCATCTGAGCCAGCCCTTACCAAGGAAATCCTGGAGACCTAATTCAACCAGTAGGACTGAGGCTTTCTCCGTCAGCTGGAGCTGCACAGTTCTGATGAATCAGAGCAGCTCTATTGGGACCAACCAGAGACCAGGTATGAAGACTTTTGTCTGTAGAGCCTGCTCCCCTCTGGGTAGGAGGCACAATTTCCACTGAAGACTCAATACTGTGCTGCTTCTGCTGGAACTGAAACACTGAAGACATACATACATATAGTTCATACACATACTATATGTACATATATATCGTAGCTCCAAATACTGAGAGTGTTTAGAAGCAGTCACTAGCTCATTATTAAAGAAGACAACTAGCATCCAGATCTTGGTTTTTAAGTATATTCTTCCATTAAAGAAACCAGAACCCTTTGGAGAAGCTGTGATTCCAGGGCCATTACAGGAAAAATGCAAATGAAGCCTAGAGCATCTTGTGATGCCAGAATGTACAATCATGTTAGAAGAAAAAAAAAGAAAAGAAAGAAAGATGGAAATCAGGTTGAAAAGAAATGAGATCCAACCTAAACAAATTTTTTACTGAATTTATAGGGGTGACACTGGTTAACAAAAATACACAGGTTTCAGGTACACAGTCCTACAACACATCATCTGTACACTGTATTGTGTGTTCACTACCCCAAATCAAGTCTCCGTCCATCACTACTTACACCCCCTCAACCCTCCTCCACCCCCGTCCTGGCAATCCTCACTCTGTTATCTGTGCCCATGAGTTTCATTTCTCTTTTTTTCCCCTCAATCCCTCCACTGTCACCCTCCCAGCAACCCACCCCCTCCTCTGACAGCTGTCAACCTGCTATCCATCTATGAGTGTCTATTCCGCCTGATAGTTCATTGTGTTCATTACACTCCACATGTGTGATATTATATAAAGGAATTTTTAATGGTCATATCTGGACGTATTTTTTTTTGTTTTCCAATAGAGCCACCTCTACTTATTCTGAGGTTAGAGAACTAGCCATCCATAATTTCTCACTTTTGAGAGTGTGAAATTTCTCACTTTTTAGATTGTGACTCAGGATCTTCCCAAAGTTCTGCATGATACAGTTCAAACACTCATCAGACTCATGGGAACAGGCCAATAATCTGATATCCTCTAGTCCTTTGAGAGAAAAGGGGAAGGGAAGTGAAAATGCTGTAGTACTTCACCAGCGTTTCTCAAAGAAACTCTTTCTTTCCTGTTCATTTATCTTCAAACCTTTAAAACTCAAATGGGGATGATATGGGGAGAGGTACTAGGCTAATGTTCAAAACTGATTTTTGATTACCAACTTTACATACCCTGACTATATATCTAGCACATCCCTATGAAATATTAAAATACTTGTAATCTGTTATGATCTCAAACTAGCAGCAAGTTCTCAAACTTCGGGCCCTTGGTTGAACTTGAGGCCCAAAGAGTCCCATTTTCTTATTTAGTGATAAAAATAAACTTGCCTAATAAGAATTCTTTTCTGTTCTCCACAATAGACCTGAAAACTTTCCAAAAATTCTTGTGAGCCTCAATAAAATCCCTTGCTTTATTAGAAAAATTAGTCTACCAGAAACTACCTCAATTTTGCCAACTCAAATACTAATATACCTACCTGCCCCCACTTTCATTCTTCTTTTCATGGAACGCCTAAATTACAGGATGCATGTAAACCCATACCTAGATACATAATGACTATTCAGAAGACTACAGACAAGGAAAAAGTTTTATAAGATTCCAGAGGAAAAAAAAAAACAGAAAGGAGGGATATTAACAAAGGATGAAGGGTCAAAACAACTTTGAATTTCTCCATAGTCACATTGAAAGCTAACAAGGTCATAGATAATTTTCTAAGATTGCTGGAAGAAGATTATTTTAAATTGACAGTTTGAAATCAATCTGTACGTAAACAAGGGTGAGGAGAGAAAAAAGATATTTTAGTTATGCAGAATAGAAAAGAATTATGTTCCTGTACTCTTTCTAAGAAAGCTGGAGAAGGTGATCTATTAAAACAAATAACTAAAAAAAATAGTAGAAAACATGGAATAGATTGTTTGGAAAGACATGAAGGTAATTCTGACCATGAGAGTAAAAAGAGCCTCTGGATGACATCTGTGATTCTGGCCAAGAGAGTAATGAAACTAGATTGGAGGGAGAAAAAAGAAAACCCCTGAAATTGACAGAGTGATTCATGAATCTGATAATTTAGGAAAACATTTATACAATTGGCAAAGCGTTTGGGGCTAAATTACTGATGAATATAGAGAAAACTAAGCAAGCAAACAAAGATGATTTTTCACTCCAGAGAAAATTCATCTGTGACTAGCATTTGCATAATCATCATAATAAAAAAAGAAATGAAATATTAATCTAATCAAACACATGACATAGCTGTCACTGGAGGTTTGATAGTGGGGTGGGTATGTGTCTGTGAGCACAGGTGAAGACAGTTAAATACTCATCCTGCACAGTAACCAGTGATCAAATAATTCCTAAAACTGGAAGTATCAGGAAGTAGGAGTGCAAACATGTCCTTGAGACTATGGAGTTAAGTACCACACTCATCAATTTTAACTGACTAAAAGTGCCTATGGGAAAAAAGAAATGTGATAGAGGGGGTCAAGGAACTGCTTTTCAACTGTTACCAAGCTTATGCATTTATTTGTCTTTTAAAAATTTCTGAGAGCAGATGACAGCTAGTGGGAAGGTGGTTAGGGGGTAGAGGGATTGAATAGAAAGGAAAAAGGACTCATCAACACGGACAACATTGTGGAGATTGCTGGAGGAGAGGGGGATATAAGGGGACTAAATGGTCATAGGAAAATATACAATAAAGATTAAATAGAAAAAATTTTTATATATGTAAAATTTTAATAAAAGTGAATATTGAAAACAAAATATTACTGAAGACTTACAAGGTTTTATTCCTCATAGGACTCACAGGGAGTAAGGGAAACAAGCAAGTCCTAAACGCATAGATAAGATCATGAAACGAGTTCCGTAAAGCCCTATAGAGGAAACAGTGTGTCTGATAGAGACCAACTGGAGGAGGTCAGAGAGAATTTCTCTATTTCTTTAAAGAGGATAAATGTAAGTTAAACAAGAATAAAAAGTCATGCCTGGAACATAGCGGGGGATGGGGTTGGAGGAATGTTCCATGCACAAAGAACTGTCAATTGAAGACCTTGAAACAGGAAAAACTTGATGTTTTAGAGAAATTGAGGGAAAGCCTCAGTATTCATACTGATTGTAATGGAAAGTTTGAGATGAGTTAGGATAAACAGGAAGAGATTATATAAGACATGGATTTTATTTATAGATAATATTTAGAATAAATTAGAGAGTTTAAGTAAAACTTAATATTATTATTTGACCATGAGAGTAAAAAGAGCTTGGTACTTATTATCTTAATATAGATACTATTTAGAATAAATTAAGAAAATGTAAGGCAAGTAAATATATCTAAAGATCAACCTGGTGGCCATGTGGAGGATGAACTGAACACAGGCAATACTGAGTTCGAGAAGACCACCTAAGGAGGAAGCCCAGGCTAAAGGCAGCAGTAGTCATGGAAATGGAGAGACATTATAAAATATGCTTGAGCCAGAATGTCCCAAGCTAGATAGTGGATCCAACCTGGTGGCTTAAGGAAAGAGTGTATTAAAGAGAGCCTTCAGACTTCGGGTTGGAGCAACTTGGTAGTCACCATTTATTAATATAGGGAATGCAGGAGAAAGAACACCTGGAGAAGGGAGTCTGCAACTAGAAAAATAGAGTCCTTTCTGCACAATTTCAATTTCAGATGCCATTAGGTACTCAAGAGGAGCTTTGAATCTCGCCATTGAATTTGTGAATCTGAAGTTCAGATAAACCAGTCATGGAGCTACCAGGAATCAGAAGGCTTAAAAAGTCAGGGGAATAGGTATGATCTGCTAGACTGAGTGTGTAAAGACAGAAAAGAGGAGGACTGTGTTTGGGCTCTGAGTAATTCTATAAATTAGAGTTCAGAGGTAAAAGGGGATCAGAAGAAGACCAATAGGAGAGTACGGTGATGTGGGAGTCAAAAGAGGAAATTGTTTTATAATGAAGAAAAGGAATCTGTTATGTCCAGTGCTGCTCAGTGGTAAAGCTAAGAACAGGGCAGAAATGTTCCCTTTGATTTTGGCAGTATGGAAGATCTTAGTGGCCTTGAAAAAAATACTTTTATCAGAGTGGTAGATGCAAATAGGTAGCTAGAACTAAGCAGATTGGAGTGAGAAAGAGGTAAACAATTGTAGACAACAATGGAACACAGAGAAAGAATGAGTTACTGAAAAACTGTCTGTTGAATGAATTGGATATCCAAATAATCAACTTGTCCCTCAGTAAATGGAGAATGGTGAGCAGGCCACAGGATGAGCTGTGAGGTGGGAAATGACAAAGGTCAGGAAGGGCCCATGTCATAGGGGACTTTAGTGTAAGTATCATAATTTAAACATTAGGTCAGTTGCATACCAGTAACAAATGCCTTGTTTTATTTTTTAAGGAAAAACATTTATATACAGAGCCAATATCTTTGCTAGCGTTTGAGACATGGAAGCCCAGAGCTGTTAACACCCAGTTGTACTTTAGAAATTTAGTTTGTAAAAGCAAGTTATTCTGAGTGCTTCCTGAATTTCACATCTTCATTTGTTTCTGTGAGTTATACAATTTTAAAGCTGCAGGCATCCTGTATTTGTTTCTTATTGCTATTGTCATGAATTATCACAAACATGAAGGCTTTAAAAAACAAATTATATTTACTTTGGAGATGAGAAATCTGAAATCAGTATCACTGGGTCCAAATACAGTGTCAGAGGGCCATGATCCCTCCAGAGGCTCTAGGGAAGAATCTGTTTCTTGCCTCTTCTAGCTTCTTGTGACTCTGACATTCCTTGGCTTATGGTTGCATCAATCCCTGGTCATATTGTCTTCTTGTTCTTCTATATCATGTATCCATCTGTATTCCCCTTATAAAAACATTATGATTGCACTTAGGGCCCTTCAGGTAAACCAGGGTAATCTTCCCCATCTCAGGACCTTTACCTTAATTACATCTGCCATATTAGGTAACTTGCACAGGTTCCAGGAGTTATGTCTGGGGAAGAAGGGCATCATTTGGCCTACAGAAGTTCTCAGAGAGCGTTTCAAGTAACTCTTATTTTTGATGAGGGAAAAGCAGGTGGAGTTGAAGCGACCTGCTCAGGCACATACCTAATAACAGACAAGGCTGAGGCCAAGTGCCAACCTCCTTGCTACAAAAATCTCACATAAAATTAGAAGCAGGACTATGCTTTTTTTCTGTTTTATGAAACTGGGTGTGCATAGGCAAACTGGAGATTTATGAATCACAGAAACTGAGAATCAAAATTTCAAAAAGAAATAATAAATTATGTGGTTTTATTCAATAATAACCCTAAAAATTATTTTTTTAAGTTTTAGAGATGAAACTTCTTATTTATAGTGCTAATTCATGATTTAAAATGTTTTATTAGATTAAGAATTTAGTGTCTTCAGTAGGTGTTTATCGACAGGAATTTATAGACAAATTTCCTGACGGTTCTGGAAAATTTTTGCCTGAAGAAATAATGTGTGAAAATAGTGGTGTAGATCAGCATTCCAGTGTGTTAGTAATTCATATAATTAAATATTATTTCCTCTCAATCACTTGGAGAGACTGAATTAAGCATTGTGTGGCCAAGATCCTCCTTGTTGAGAGAGCTGGGAAGGCTACCAGGATTTTTATGCTTCGCAAACCATTTTTACAGTCAGATCAGTGAGTTCTATTGCACTTCATGTGTTTATACTCCACACATAAGTTTCCTAGGCAAAGGGACAAAAAAGTTAAAAAACACTATATTAGATGATTAAGTTATACCACAGAAAGCATTGTCAGATATTGTTGCAAATTTTCCAAGTGTCACATTAAGTGAAAACACATAAAATATAAGAGAACATTCAAATGAAAGTTGGTTATTCCACAGTCACTCAAAGCTCTTATAGATAAGGGTAATATTGGTATATCTTGAAAATAATTGGGGCGGGCTTGATGCTATTTAGAATTCTCATATGTGAATATGAATTGAGTAAGCTTTTCCAAATAAACATGTTTAGCCCCACTACACCTTGTCTGAAAGATGAGCTTTGACAAATACCATGTTAGATTCTTGCTTCCTAATTTTATGCTCAGAAAAAAATTTAATTTAATTCCTTTACATCCTGACCTTTGCTTGTTCTTTTAATCATTTTGTTTTTAGTAATTCAGTGGCATGCACATTTATTTTATTGTGCTTCTATTTTGTATTTCCTTATGTTTTGCACATTTTAAAATGTTCATTGTCCCCTTGAATATCCTCTTTTATCAAGTTTCTATGGAAGATTTATGCCTATTTCTCTTTTAATCTTTATTATCCTTATTGATTGGTAGTTCTTTATATGTTCTAAATGTGAGACTATTTCTTCTATTATATAGATTATCTCTGCACTATCTTAAAGCTATTTTTGTACATGGCTCAATTATTCATTTTAATATCAAACATAATGTCTAGTATTTAATTACAGTAGGCTATACCAACAATTTTTTAAAGATTTTACTTATTTATTTTTAGACAGAGGGGAAGGGAGGAAGAAAGAGAGGGAGAGAAACATCAATGTGTGGTTGCCTCTCATGCACCCCCTACTGGGGACCTGGCCTGCAACCCAGGCATATGCCCTGACTGGGAATCGAACCAGTGACCTTTTGGTTCTCAGGCCAGGGCTCAATCCACTGAGCCACACCAGCCAGGGCTATATACCAACAATTTTAATGCTCGATTTTAATCACATAATCAACCAGCTGAATGAATTTACATAACTATTTTGAAACACCTGGTTTATTGAAGAACATCAATCTTAAAATAATAAGCCTTCAGGTGTGGAATCAAGTTAGAATTCATTCACAATTATTTTAGTGAGCATTATGTGTTAGTGGAGCATAGTATGTAAGAGAGTGGATTTTGGCATCAGACATGGCTCACATCCCCATTCTGTCACCTAGTTCAGTTTAGTGAATAATCTAACATAGTCTCTCAGTAACTTTTTGGTACAATAAGGATAACAATGTCTACCTGGTAAATTCATTCCAAGTTTTAAATTGTTAGTATATATAAAATGCCTTAATATGTGTTATTAGCTTTAATATGTCACTTTTATGCCCTGACTGGTGTGGCTCAGGTGGTTGGGTATCATCTCACAAAGCAGAAAGTAGTTGGTTCAATTTCTGGTCAGGGCACATGCCTGGGTTGAGGGCTAGGTCCCCTTTAGAAGGCACATGAGAGGCAACCACACATTGATGTTTCTCTCCCTCTCTTTCTCCCTCCCTTCCCCTCTCTAAACATATATAAATAACAATCTTAAAAAAGTCCTTATAGCTGTAAAATCAATAAATTCTGTAAATTCATATGAAAGTGAGAATTATAAAGCGCTATTCATGTGATGGATGGACATTCACAATTTCACTTTCTAAATGACACTTGGGTACTTCATTTTTTAATTGCTTTTTTGAGAGATGAAAAATAAACTCACATATCATCAACATAACAACATCAACTAAAATATACCTTTGAGTCAACAATTCTGGAGCCACCTTTAATCAAGAATTATATTCTATGGGTCTTAATAGTATGTTTAAAATGAATAGGCAAATGCTTGGCAATACTGACAATATGGTACTGTATATTGCCTGAGCAAATAAAAGCCATATTTAAGGCAATAACATATGCTGTATAAGAATGTGAGGGCCATGACCAATTGTGTCAAATACAATAGACAGGTCCAGCAATGGGGAAGTTGACAGCATGCTGTTATCAGCATACCTGTGCAAGTGACCGTATAGTACTCAGAAAGAGGCAGCCATCATGCTGTGCAAAGATCAAAACACAGATAAAAAGTTCTCATTAAGGTTTTTATGTTGGAGGCAATTGTGCAAGTGTGTTACCAGCACTTTTAAAAATGCTCTTGGCTGGAGAAGGCAAATTGCTTGGTAAGAAAGTAGAATTACACATTCCCCACAAAGTATCCACTAGGAATGTTTTCTGCATGCTATTTTTTAAAATCCATAGTTAGTGTTTTCCAATATATACAAATATAAAAAATGCAATATAAACAAGTTATATTGACCTTAATATCATCTCTTCCAAGGAAATTCACTCTCTTGGAACAATTATAGGTAGAGATAATAAGGATATAGATATAATGTTCTCAATGTATATTAACATATAAATTAATATATACTAAGATGTTGTATATAATTGGCACATATATGTATACATACACATATGCATATAAATAATCATATATAGGGTGGCCATAAGAAAATTCTACAGGCTGAGTGGATTAAACCACAGGAATTTATATTATCTGGAAGGAAGGTGTCTAAGATCCAGATGTTGGCAGATTTGGTTTCCTCAAAGGCCTCCCTTTTGCCTTTGGGAGAAAGTAACAGGAGAAAGCCTAAATAAGCTGCTTTGCTCCTTAGAAAAATTATGGATAGGAAAGGAGTGAGCCAAGGCAGGGCTGCCTTCTGTTAGAAATACATGAAAAATAGAAGCAGGAGGAACCTGGTGATCTGATCCAAGTGCCTTTATTTGATGTTGCAGAGGCGGGCTTAGTTGGGTTGACTTCAGGACAAGGGGAAGGCAAGAATGGGGTTTTTAAAAGAGAAAGTGTGGGGTTTGTGAGGGGTAGGGGAGGGGATAGTCTCTTGTTCTTCCAGGCAGGTGCCTCAGGGCTCCAGGATGTGAGCCTGGACTGTGGGTTAGGTAAAGGGCGGGCTGACCCCCAGATGCCTTCATAACGCCCCACTCACGCAGGGACTCCCAGAGCTCGGACCAGAGGGAGGATGTGTGTCTTCAGTGTGCAGAGCCCAGGTGAACCCGAGCACTTGTTTTAGATCTTATCCTTGTTTCTGCCTCCAAACACAGACCCCACATATCTGAATACCCCTCCTCTACAGCACAGCTGGGTCTCCTTTAACCCTGATGGTGAATGGGTAGTAAAACATTGCTGGTGAGGCTGTTACTCACTGTGATCTGAGTGGCTACAGACAAAGGGTGGAATCCAAGTCACGATCAAGTCACGACACTAAAATGTTGTGGATGGGAAGAGAGAGACCTGAGACAAAAGGCCCCATCCCTTGTCTCAGATCTTGGCTCACTTGTAAGAGAATAATTCAAGTTGGAGACAAACACCTATGGTAGAAATGAGATAGCAAGTTTATTTATGAAACACACGAGCACAAAGCTGCAAGCAGTTACTCAGCTAGTCTGAATGCCCCACACATAGAGGAAATGAAGTTGTTAGTAAGTTTGTTCTATAGACTTGAGCAGAGCTACAAGTGGGCACTCAGCTAATCTGAATGCACAGACTATTGGGGTTCAGGGGTTATATACCTCAGCTGGCTTCTAGGTTCCCCCTTCTTTACCCTTGGGAATAACATACAGCTACAAAGCCTTTCTAACCCCCTCTTCCTGTATTATTCCCTCCTGTGATGTTCAGAGCACCCTGCAATCTTAGTAAGGTTTGTTACAGAGGCCCCTTTTCTCAGCACAGTCTCAAGGACTCTCCCCTTCTGTGTTACTTTGCTTGCAATGCTCAGACACCAGCAATCTTACCAAACCCAGCTCAGGACTGCCGAGTTAATTGATAAGACATGTCTTCCTTTTGCTTCCAACCTCCTATATGAAGTTCTTTGTTAGATTGTAATGGTGAGGGCCCTGCCTGTATTTCCCCTCTCGCTTCTCATTCCTAGCTGCCGCCTAACATTTTGAAGTGGATGATACACTGGGAGAACTGTGTGAGGTCCCAAGGTGCCTGCTTTGAAGGGGACTGAGGCATCATTATCCTATGTACAATGTTTCTTGCATCTTGTATCTTCTTCAACAAATGCCTATATTTTTCATATTATATGGCTAGATATTTTGGTCTTTAATCCTGGTCTTCTGGCACAGAGCTTTTAAAATTCTTATAAGTTCCTAAATGGTCAAGATTTCAGGAATGTCTGGTTTTTCATACACCACTTTCAACTCTGCCTGAATGTGTGTTAATTAGATGACTGGTGGCTGGAGCCCCTACATAGCCCAGGATGGGGGCTGGTTGCCAGAAGAACCAGCCATGTGATTGGAGGGTTGAAAAATCTCATCCCCACCTGCTGGACCTCTAAGGAAGGAAGAAGGGGGTTGAGAATTAAGCTAATCAATCACTGATGGTCAAAGATTAAAAAATCACACCTAGAAAATGGAACCTTCATAAAAACCTTTAATGAAGGATTTTGAAGAATGTCTGGGTTACTCATTAGATGAAGCAGTATGAATCCCAGTCCACAAATTTAGGTGTCAAATCATCTATCTCCCTTTCCCCTAATAATGGTACCTCCCCTCCTCCCGAGCAAAACCTGATGCCTGAATTTAAGATCCCATACAGGGCACACAGTACCTTGGGAGATGGAATTCAGTTACTCCACTCAACCCTCTTCTGTCATTTCTTCCCTTGTGCACCTTTTTCTTTCTCTCTTGGACAGCAGCTCCCCCAGGCAGATGCCTTTCTAAATCATTGGGAATAAAAATGTCTTCACTTAGTCCCGGATGGTGTGGCTCAGTGGATTGAGGGCTGGCCTGTGAACCAAAGAGTCACGGGTTCTATTCCCAATGGGGCACATGCCTGGGTTGCAGGCCAGGTCCCCAGTAGGGGGCGCCCAAGAAGCAACCATACATCGATGTTTCTCTCCTTCTCTTTCTCCCTCCCCTCCTCCTGTCTAAAAATCTTTAAAAACATGTCTTCACTTAATTTGGCTTAGTTACTTGATTTATCATGGATTAAGAGACAATACAAAGAGTAGATATATCAGAACAAGTGAACTATTTTGAAATTGTTCCAAAATATCCACTTGTATACCATGGTAAGCTATCATGGCTCCTAATCCATACAATGGATTGCACAGTTAATTCTCTGAAACAAATAAAAAGGATGCACCAGTGCATAGTTGTTTTTATATTGAGGAGAACTTACTGCTGTATACAAAAAAAAATCACTATAAAGAAATTTTAAAAAAATTATTGTTGACACTGTTATGGATAGACAACCCAGACCACCGGCCCACCCTTTCCCAGGGAGCTGAGGTGCCCGAAGCTAGGCAGACTGTGCCAAGCCACAGGGAGGAGGGGTGTTCCCCTGCAGGTGAGGCACAGAGCCCCAATGCTCAGCTTATGGCATTGCCTGGCCCAGAGACAGCATGAACCCTGATGGACACCATGAGCAGTAGGGCACCACCTCCCCCAGTGGAAGTGCTGGTTGGGCTCAGTTGCAGTGGAGCGTTGGCTTGGAGGTGGCAGAGCTGCCTTGGTGCAGCCCCAGGCCCTGAGGAAGTGAAGCTGGGCAGCCATGGATGCAGCAGAGTCAGGGGAGTCTCTCCCACCGGCCAGAGGGTGATGGGGGAGGTTCTTACATGGAGCACACTGAAAGCTGGGAAAAGGAATGGATAGGACCCAGAGTGAACCTAAAGCTAGAAAGATACTGGTAATTGGATAAGAGAAAAGGCCCTTTCCCCCTGCCCTTCACCTGATTCTCCGGGGACCACAGGAAGGCAGGACATGCACCATTGAAGTCAGAATCATGGCAATGGGAGGTTCTAGACCAAAGAGGCCTGGCAGTCTAGCCTGGGGAAAGAAGGGATTGGATGGAAAGTGGACCCACCTAAAGTGTGTGAAAGTTTAGGGAGTTAGTTTGTCATACTGAGAAAGCAACTCATCGTCCCACATTCAAAACAGATACAGTCCAGGGGAAAAGAAATGGTCTCTGATCCTGCCCGTCACCCATTGTTCAGGACCTGTTCGTGAGGGGTGCACTAACTTGTCCTCTGCACAGGCCGTGCAGCCTCAGCAGCTTCACGGTCCATGGCCTCCAGGGGGAAGTCTCTCTCTTTGTCTCTCTCTGATCTGATGAAGCATTTGTCAATGTGTTCATGTGCTTTCTCACCCAGAAGCATGTGACCTTGTGCCCCTAGCAGCAGCATAACCCATAGTGCCCCAGCTCCACAGGCAGCCTCCCGAAGGGAGGCTGAAGATGGACAGCAGCTAGGAACAAACTAAGCTGCCTGGATGACCACTTAGTAGCCACCCATGGGCTCCAAAAGATGATATTTTGAAAATGTAGCAGGAATCTGGACACTGCCTTTTACTTTGGTCTTGCTGAGCATGGCTGGGCTTGGTCAAGGTTTTGCGGAGAAGAGCTATGAGACAGGGCATCTCCCTTTTTTCCAGGTTGTGCAGCATCAGAGTAGAACCTCTTCCCTTTTGCATCAGCACCTACCTCATGAGTCTGGCTTTTGTGGCAGCGGGCAGACAAATCTCCTTTTGTTGTTCGGTAACCACACTATTACAGATGTCCTCCACCCCCGCTTTGCCCACCTCCACCCATCCTCTGATCCCCTTTCCCTTGGCCTTCACCACACTATTTCTGTGTCCATGGGCTATGCATATATGCTCTTTAGATGATTTTAAATTATTAATTTTATAATTAAAAATTCTTAAAATGTTGAAAAGCTGAAGGAGAATGAGATGCTAACTATTTCATTGTGTGTCATAGTCTTTGGCCTTCAAGAAATCCTGAATGCCTCTAGATATCAAAAGGGCCCTCAGCTCTTTACTTATTCACAGGTTTCTCTTCTCTGGGAGGAAACAGATCAGGAATTATATGCTGAACTTAGACAATGTGCCAATCATCCAATTAACGTACATTAACAACAGAATTAAAAAGAGAAGAGTATTTCATGGAGGGCAGTCTGGGGATTACCCTGCCACTGTGGCAGACTCTGGCCAGCAGAGTCCACCTGTTGTGACTGAAGGCAAGAACAAATGCACAGGCTACAGCAATCCCGTGGAGAAAAAGGGGACGGCACGGCCACTCTCTCAAGGGGAGAGAGCCTCTGAGTGCACTGACCACTTTCTCAAGAGAAGAGCGCACTGACCCTTGCCTAGACAAGCTTTTATTGTTTTTCTCAGGTTTTATATCAAAGAAGGATTTATTATCTATCACATAGAATATTGTTGTCTACATTTTAGGTACAATCAAGGAAATGAAAATAGCACATGCAGAAGGAAAAGGCGGTGAGCTGATTAGCTCCATCCTTGGGAAAATTTACTCAGGCTTTGGAAACTGCCTTGAAGACAGGCAATAAACATCTACTGTTTCAGACCAGGGTGAGGGAGTTTTAGCAAAAGCAAGCCATAACAGTTTGTATGCATTTTCTAGGGCCGATTCCCACAGGAAAGCCTGGTTTGAGGATCTGGCTCTTGCCCACCACATCACTTCTGTAGGTTTTCTATACAGAGCTGAGTCACATTTGCCTGACCGAAACAAACCAGTTCCCTACATGCCACTGTGAATTTTATTAGATGGGGAGGGGAGTGGCATACATAAGAAGAAGCTAATCCTAAGGCCCATATAGTATTCTTAATATTAAGGTAAATGCATTTCCCTGTTATTTTCACCTGAGAGTTTAGTTCTGTCATGGAGAATCAGATAGGAAAGATCATCTATGGACTTGCTGCTGTTTGTCGACACCTCCTTAAGAGAGTCACATTTAGGAGGGAAGGCCATGACTCATATGGGGGGATGCTGAGGAGCCCCCCACCATGAGAATTGTCAGGGGTGTTGGGCTTGTGGCAGTGAGCATGCCATGCCCAGCCCTCAACACTTGCAGTTTCCCACCAGTGTCCTCCAAGGAGGATTTGAGGTAACAGTGTAGGCCTCTTTCCCTACCACTGTCGCAGCTGAGATCTAAGATGAGTCTAAAGCCTTTTCATATTATTTAAGACACTCTAAATAATCTAAAGTGAAACACTGAAGTTAATCACTGGTAAAACTTAGCAAATATAATCCAACTCTATCAATTATGCAGGTACTCACATAAGAAATATAAATGTATTATTATAGGCTGAATTGTGCTCCACCCAACAAATTCATATGTTGAAATCCTAACCCCTAGTACCTCAGAGTTGACTGTATTTGAAAATCAGGTACTTAAAATGTGGTTAAGTTAAAATGAAGGTCTTTAGGATGGGCTTTGAGCCACTGACTGGTATCCTTGTAGGAAGAGGAGCACACACTCACAGAGGACATAGCAAGGGGACAGACACCTGGAAGGTGGCCCAGAAATTGGTCCCCCATAGGCTGTGGAACAAGTGGGGCCAGGGCACTTTTTTATATACATTATATGGTCTCTCATTCCTGATTTCAGAACATTTTTTAGATTTGTTAAATATATTTTTAAAGCTCGCTCGCTCTCTGGAAACATCTGGAAGATGGAAGCAGAGAATGCTTATTTCATCCCCAAGAGTACTTCTCAGATTTTAGGGAATTAGAAGAATTGCCTCTTTGGATGTGGACCAAAAGGGGAAGGGAGGAGACTCTGAATGGCAGGCTCAGGGAACATAGTGGAGCATGCTGGTGCCCCTCCTCTGCAAGAAAGGCCTCAGCAGCTGCTCCCCACCCAACCCCCCACTGGCGGCCAGAGGCGCCTCCAGGGCTACTGGACTGGGGCACATGGCTGCTTCCAGAGCGAGCCCTGCGATGGCAGTTACTGTCATCACTGCCTGTGGGAGCTGCAGACACTAGGACTTCTATGGGTTTAGTTCCCACACACTTGAAAGCCAGCTCCTCAGAGGTAGAGACTCATGATGGGTTGTGTGCATTGCTGGGCTCCAGCCTCTAAGATGCTACAGTCTGGTGTAGCGTGGGACGTGGGTCCTCACCTGTTTCCACTCTCACTACCGGAGATCTCATCTATGTGGATCTCATCGCAGATGTTGCTTCCCCTGCACAACCTTGCAGGGGTGTCCAACCCGCAGCCTGCGGGCCACCAGAATCCCAGGATGGCTATGAATGTGGCCCAATGTGAAATCATAAATTTGCTTAAAACCTTTTTTTTGCTCAACATTTTTTTGTTAGTGTGTTTGTTTAATGTGTGGCCCCAGACAATTCTTCTTCTCCAGTGTGGCCCAGAGATACCAAAAGGCTGGACACCCCTGGTCTAGAGTGATCTGGCAGTGCACCCCAGACGTAGGGTGTGGGAGTGTGTAGGGGGGGGGGGCGTAGGGGGGGGGGAGAGAGAGCGGGAGAAAGAGAGCTGATGGGAGATGATGGTGACTAAAAACCCTCATAACACACCCCAGAGAGGATGGAGGCCTGTTTGTATGACTGGTGTAAGCTCTAAGAGGACAGATAAGCAACAATGGAGAACTTCTGAGCATGGTTTTGGTTTGCCATCTTTTTGGAGCAAGGGAGGTTCTATGTAAGGATTCAGATCAGGAATGCTCCCAGCCTCCCCCACCCCCTTGCAAATTGGGAACCCTCTTTATAATAACCTATGCCCTTCCATACAAATCTTTGTGTTATGTGTATACACAGTGAAAAATGACCAAACCTCATGCTGTCCTGTTACATAATCTTTCAATTAATCTGCTTTTTCTTTAGTGTCCTTTCCCGTGTTCTAGGGTCGAGGAAGGATATTTTTAATCAGACATTTGAAAATTCTAACTTTAGATAGATCAATCAAGTTTTAGGGAAGCATCTTATCATTACTGAATCAAACATTTCTTTTAGAAATATAAAATGATTTCCTTCATTTTCACACAATTTTGATGCATTAGAACAGCTTATGAAATTCTATAGCTTTAACTTCTGCTTGTTTCATGTGATCTGTTATTTTGGCATGTATCCTTAATATAATACTTGAAGCATCTATGAATACTATGTTAAAAGTGATTTTTAAAAGGCAATGATCAAGATAAAATTGACTTTAAAAATTTATTTATGTGAGAAATTCTCTTTTATCTTGGCAATTATTTTTTTCATATCCTTTTGTAGTTAACACTTCACACCCCAGCAAGTTTTTGTGTCTTTATAAACAA
Organism: Phyllostomus discolor; assembly: GCF_004126475.2. Classification (NCBI taxonomy): domain Eukaryota; kingdom Metazoa; phylum Chordata; class Mammalia; order Chiroptera; family Phyllostomidae; genus Phyllostomus; species Phyllostomus discolor. Next base: position 98,629,282 of record NC_040903.2, read on the forward strand.
AAGTAAATAATGTAGCCACTGAAGTTCAACAAATAATTTCCTCTTGCATTTTCTTATTTATGTACCCTCATTTCCTATATCTTTCCCCAAACACTAATGTGCTAACTCAGGGTAGGGATATGTTCCACTTCTGAAGTACACAATCCAGCATGTAAGACTATTTTTATCTTTTTCTCTCAGTTTTTCGATCTGTGAGTTGATGCTGTGCAAATAAGTTTATTCTGGCAATGAGATACCTTTTGTTCTATTGTTTCTGAACTCCACCATTTGAGCCTCTCTGTCTTCATGCACTGGCTTTGAGAAAAGCATGAACAGGAGTTTTCAGTATAGAAAGGTTTATTAAAGAATCGGCTAACCTGTAGTGCAGGCAAGCTTGTACTCGATAGACTCCCCCATGGCATGCAGGTTACAGGTTATTTTGAGCAATATCACAAGGGACCATAGGTTAGGGTTTCAGAGCTGTGTTGGGGGCCAGTTGGTTGAAGTGGGGTAAGGGTAATAAATCATTTCTTCAGGTTTTGAAGAAAGCTCTGAGGTCTTTTCTGGCATCCCTCTGTCTGGTCTCAATGGGAAAAAAGCCAGAAAAGAGTTTCACTTTATGACTCAATAGCTGAAACATAACTTAGGTCAAATTGTTATCTTTAAGCTGCCAGAGGTCCAGACCTTGTGGCCATTGGTCAAATTGTAACGGGGGAACACCCTGGGAAATGGGGAAGGGTGGAAAAGTACCAAAGACATGCATTGCTGGGGGAACCAGGAGGATACATGGGCGACTCAGCAGAAAAGAAGTGCAAAGGACTGATGCTTGGAGATAGGGAGGTGACAATGGGAGGGACACACCTTCTCATCTATTTCTGCCAGGAGGGATTATAGGGGTGGTTTTTCAAAGTGAACATGCAGAAAACACACAGTTTTTCTCTCCCCTATTTTACCTTTTATTCTATTGTTTCTACCTTTTGATGGGGGAACTGAGCCATTGGGAAGCATTTGCTGTGTCTCTCCTGGAGGGCTCCAGAACCTGCCCAGCCAGGAGTGTTGTGGGCTCTAGGCTAATAAGAAGGCAGGGGAGGGGGCTTGGGCCAGGAAGGGTTTCGGGAGGTGGCTTGGGGGCAAGCCCTGCACCCCTCCTTCACACTGGAAGCCATCTGCGGTGGCCAACCATCCATAACCTCTGGAGGGACACCCCCTCTCTGGCGGCCATCCACCTGCCTCCAACTTGAGCATGTCAGCAGCAGGCCCTGTGTCCCTCCCTTGCATGTCAGTAGCCTGACACCTAGAAACTGCAGTTTCCCGACTGCCACCCGTGCACTCCTCCAGCAGAGAACCCCTCCCCCTCGACAACCCCCGACAATAGCAATTCCTGCTATCGTGGCCATTCCACTAGCTCCAGCCCAAGCAGAGCCTTAAACCCACCACACTAACATGTGGGACAGGGCTTAGCAGACCACGAGAGGGCAGCCACGAGAGGAAGAGGAAAACATACCACTAGTAGGACACCTGCATGCACAGATCCGAAGGATGGAAAGGATGGTGCTGTGGATGGGAGGAGAGATTCCTTGTGCAGCCTTTACATGAGCTGGCAGAAGGTGGCAGGGTGATTTTCTCTGAGGTGTTTTAAAGGAAGTAGGCTGTGAGGCAGAAATCTGCCATCATTTCAAGCTGTATATCAGATCTGTCCAGAAAAAGTCCAGCCAATTTTAATATAACAAGAACAGTTTGCACAACATTGATATAAACTTGGCAGCCAAAGAGAGTGGACTGGAATGTGCATACATGAACAATGATGACTTCATTGTACTAATTGGTGGGGATGATAGATGCCATTGAGTGAGCATGTGTATTGTGTGGTCATGATATTCAAAATCACTGAGCAAGTAAAGCAATGAATCTGCATCAAATTTTACATTAAGCTTGAACATTACTCCATGGAAACTACTTGGATGATTCAGAAGGCCACAGCTATGGGCAACTGGTGATTGGCAGCTTCATCATGACAATGTACCTGCTCAAGCATCATGTTTTTGCAGAGTTTTTTGGTGAAACATCAAATCATCCAGGTAACTCAGCCCCACTATAGCCCAGATTTGGTGTCCTGTGACTTCTGGCTTTTCCCAAAACTAAAATCACCTTTGAAACAGAAGAGATTTCAGACCATCTATGAGATTCAAGAAAATATGATGGGGTAGCAGATGGTGATTGGGAGAACTGTGTGTGGTCCCGAGTTGCCTACTTTGAAGGGGACTGAGGTGTCACTGTCCTATGTACAATGTTTCTTGTTTCTTCTTCAATAAATGTCTCTATTTTTCATATTATATGGCTGGATAACTTCTGGACAGACCTTGTGTACCTTAATTAAAGGATTCCCTTTCCTTTCCACCAGAATGTGTGTCCAGAGTTTTTGCCTATGGTTGGCAAGCAGTAGGACCCCACTGACTATTCTGGAATAGCATGAGGTTGTCTGGTAACAAGATATTGGCTATTGTTTTCTGCTTCCTCAGAGTTGCTGATTACCCAGGGGAAAGGCTGTATATGAGGGGTGCAGAGAGAGAAATATGATTCCTAGAGCTAGAATTCACAACTAAATTTAATCAAAAACCTTGCTTTGACTATACATTTTCATAAACCTTCTTGCTCTACTACTTATATTCATTTTGTTGACTCTTTCTTTGTTAAAACTCAAATCTAACAATAAGCAGTTATTGAGAACTTGCTAATTATGTCCTCTTCTTCTCTGTGTATTCCCCTTTACCTTTCACAATCTTCTTTCTAGCATAAAAATGCTAGCCAATTATTGAATATTTGCTAAGTCTTAAACTTCATATCTAATGTTTTGTGTGCATTGCCATATTTAGTCTAATAAGAATGAGTGGATAAAAAAACTACGGTACATTTACACAATGGAAACTATACAGCAGAAAGAAAGAAGGAACTCCTCCCCTTTGAGACAGCATGGGTAGAACTGGAGAGCATTATGCTAAGTGAAATACACCAGTCAGTGAAAGACAAATACCATATGATCTCACCTATAAGTAGAACCTTATCAACAAAACAAACAAGTGAGCAAAATAGAACCAGAGACATGGAAGTAAAGAAAAAACTGACAGTAACCAGAGAGGGGAGGAGAGAGATAATGGAGGAAAGAAGGGGGAGAGTCATCAAGGAACATGTATAAAGGACACATGGACAAAGACAATGGGGGGAGGATTGAGCATGGGAGGTGGGGATGGCTGGGGTGGGGGAAAGTGGTGGCGGGAAAATGGAAACAAATGTACTTGAACAATAATAAAAAATGCAAAAAATGGCATATTGGAAAATAAGAAAAAGAATTCTGATACTAAGCAGGAAAACTTTTTATGCCTATTTATAGATAAATAAAATGAAACACAGAAAGGAAAATGTCAGATAACTTGTGATTGGAATCTGAACTCATTTGGCTCATGCCCATTATGATACCAAACTCGGGTTCGATTGCTTTTTGCTTCAAAAGCTCATACTTGAGAGGCAGGTGCTGATGTAAGGAAAGATGGTTTATTCAAGTATGGGAAGCCTTAGAACATGGAGGACTCCCATCCTAAACCCATTGTAACAGCTCAGTGAAGGCAGAGGTTTTATTAGGAGGGAGAGGGAAAACAGAACAAAGAAGTCAGGGAGTGGGAGGTTGAAAGTTCTCTACATGTAAGTCAGCACAGTCGATTCTGATTATGATCTCGAAACCAGTCCAGCAGAAGTCTGGTTTTCATGGTTTAAAGTCAGCCAGTCTGCTGGAGCAAGAATGTCAGGTTGCTGTATTTAGCTTCCTTTGACGTTAGTCCTTGAACTCTTACACAAATATGCTGTTTGTCTATGGGTTACATATTAGTCAACAATTTATCTTTTACAAAAACACTTTTAACAGAAATCACATTAAAAGAAGGGGGGGTGTGGCAGTAAGATTCCCCACCCTTCATGGAGTGCCTATCATTGTAATATGCCTGTGAAACCTTGGGTGTGACCGACTGACAACTGATTTCAAGCTTTGTTAACAAGCCTGTTAAACCCTGATTAACCTGACACCTAAACCTGTAACTAATTCTGGCTAGAAAAATCAATTTAAGGTAAATAAATAATGGTATCAGAACTTTTAGCAACATTCAAGTAGTCAAACTATAGTTTACAAGTGATTCTTGTAGCTTTCTATTAGGTGTTAACCAAGTTCTATAGATTTAATTTAATCGTTATGCTAAATAGGTGGTTACAGGAAAGCCCAGTTATACAAGGGAGATGGTGTTAATGAACATTCAATATTACTCTTACTATTCCACATACCTGCATGTATAAATTATGCAATTATTTATGGAACCTTTCTATTTGGAGCAATTTTAGTTACTTTCTCAGGCAATATGATATATGCATAATTGCACATACCTAACACATACATCCATATGAACAATTCCCTCAGATTTCAGTTTAAGCATTAGCAAACAAACGCAAAATAAATGTCTGCTGTATGTTGGTCATTTGGCTGTACTCTGCAAACACTGCAAACAACAAGAAAACCAGTGCTAAGTCCTTGTGAAAAAGCTTCAATAAGTATAAGAAATAAGTGAGTATTGTAGGTTTCTGAGCCTGGAATTCTTTTTTTTCTCCACTGCAGTAGCTGTGCCAGAATACAGATACTGAATGCCAGCATTTCATTGTAATAAGACGTGATAGGGAGAGTAATGGAGGAAAAATGGGGACAACTGTAATTGAACAATAATTAAAAAAACAATACATAGGGTTTCAGAAATCTTTTCTTTTTTCAAATTTTAGTCATTTGCAAAATAGATTTGATTATTTAGAGGTCTATAACTTATTCTTTATTCAAAATGTCTATAATTTTAATCATGTTGTCTTAATTGCAATAGGTTGTAAATTTGCAAATAAAATGCCGAGAAGGGAGGCTGTAACAGATGTTCTGCCGGCACATGTGATTTCATCTGAGACAATCGAGCATTCGTCATACTTAGTCTCCATCGGTTGAAATGCACTGGTTTTCAATAACATGAGGTCTGTACATTCAAAAGGCTCTCATATCTTTGGTAATTTTTTTTCTTACTCTGCTGTTATCTTTAAATAGTGGCTAATTTACTTAATTCATTATTATAAATAATTTTATTTAGTTGTGCATTATTTTTATGTTCCTTGATTATAAAGATAGCCATAGTTTTTTATGGATGCAGTCAATGTAAAATTTATTTTTTGGTCATTCGTTGTTTCTTTGGACATGAGAGGTATTTCACCTAATAAGTAAAATGCCATCTAGGTTTAAGCTGGATGCAATTTTTAAATAATGATGTTAAATTATTTCTTTGAAATATACTACTCAGATGGCAATTTAATTTAATTTATTCAGATAGTTTTAGAATCCTACTGAGCAGCACATTAGCAATAACATTTTTATTAAAAAATACAATTTAGTCCAGATTCAGTACCATATACAGTGAAAATAAACGTCACTGAAAATATAGTACAGCCTGGGGAATGTTTTTAATTATTATTTGATCTTAGAAAGTGTAGGCTAAAAGCGAAAGAAAACAGAACCATAGGACTTTATAATCAGTACATTCTTTAAATGATGGTTCATAAAAATGTGTGTAAGAAATTGAGGGTGAGAAGGGGAAAGAAGAGTAAGAGAGCAAAAGAGACAAAATGAAAGTAAAAGAAGAGGAATTCAGAAGAAAGTAGAGGAAATACAGATAGAGACAAAAAGAAGAAAAAGAAAAGAGGAATAAGAGGAGGAGAAGGAAAACAAGAATGAGGAGAAAGGCAAGTCACAGGGAAAAGAAGGGAGACACAGAAAGAGAAGCAGAAATATAAAACTTAAAAGACTAAAGCTTTTCCTTTCACTTGCAAAGCTAGACATTTTCCAGCTGACATTTAAAGGCTCAGGTAGGGAGTCAAGTTGTTGGTGAATGAAAGGCGAATCCTGCCTTGAGGCTTGCTTTCACAGAAAGGAGTGAACCTGGGGGAAGAAATGAAGGGAGGCTCCTGCCAGTAGGTGACACGTGCCCACCTGCCTGCAGTGAGCATGGAATGCTGTGGATGGTTTGTCAAAACATGAGAAAAACATACACAGAGACAACCAGGTTCTGTGGGGGAATAGGAACAGAAGGGCTACTCCTCATGTGAGGAGCAACTTTGGCCACCCTCTTTCCTGGAAGGAGCCCCGTGTCCACACCCAAGCAGATTTTTATTGAGAAAACAGACTTAGTTTGTGGATTCACAGTCTGGCAGAAAAGATCAAAAAATGTAGGCAACTTACAAAGGTGGGGACAGAACTCCTGCTGTGATTCTGGGCAAGGTTTGTGGTTTTTAACATATGAAAGGGCTACAGGTTCCAAAAGTTTCCTGCCTATGCTTTTAAATTCCAAGTTAATAACATCCTCCAGCAAACAGATCTTATAGGATCTTGCATATTCTATGTCCCAGGCCTGATCACCCCGGGGGTCCACCGTTTCTGGTTTGGCCTGCACCGCCCCTGCAGGCCTGAGAAGGGCAGAAGACAGAGGCAGCCAGGAGACTTGGATTTCTCACATCTAAGAACAAAGACTCAGGCTTTGACAAAGCCTTGGGGACAGGGGTTGATGTCCATCACCCCTTCATTTCCATAGCCCTGAGTCTCTTCGTAGAAGCCTCCATGTGATCATGCCTGTCTTAGACATTTCCCTCCATGGGAAATCTTACCCGTCATTGGCTAACTGATCAAGCTTAGGAGGTTTAGGCACAGAATAGGCTGTGTTCATGCCAGGGAAATAAGTTTTGTATCCTTCAGTGGCTCCTGATCTGGAGGTCTTTCACTCAGTCTAAGTCATGGGGGGTTACAGCTTCCTGAGACCAGGCAGGGTGGTCCCCAACAAGTGGGCTCTGGAGAGAAGCAATTAGGTCTTGGCTAGTTCTCAGGTACTGCACATGCCATTTGTCTTCACATGAAATAGTCTTGGTTGTTGGCTAAATGATCGCAGTTGAGAAGCTCCAAAGGAATGCGAGGAGTTGTGGAGAAACACAGGAAGCATGAATCTAGAGGTCAAAGTAAGATGTAAAGTTGGGGGTGGGGGGAGAACAGAATTGCCCATATAGTGTAACATCCAGAATATCTTGCTATTCATTCTAAAAATTTTTCATTTTAATCTTGGATGATAGGAAGGACAAACGAGAAGAATGTGCCTCTGATACGCATTCTGAGATTTTATAAAGAGTCTTTTCTCCCAAATCCACCCCACAGTTTCATATATATGATGCTATTCTTATCTTTTCCAAGAGATGCATATAGAAATCAATGAAATTTTACTTTAGGTTTGAGGGGAAGTATGTTTGTCACCCAAGAGACTCCTTTTAAGATATTGATTATTTTAAGGTGGTTATTTTTAAGAAAGAAAAGACCCAGAAAGAACTTTAAACCTCTCCCTACCCTACCCTTCTAAAACCGGCTAAAATTTTTTAGATAGATGGCCTGCTCCAGAAAGGGAGATAGTATGATAGATAACTATAGTTTAATAGGAACTTGGTATGATAGGCAGGAACCTACCAAGGCCCTTTAATCAAAGTCTTCTCTGCATCTCATTGTAAAGATGGCCCAGCAACCATTTATTTACCAAACATTTGTTTTTCTATCTCCATGCAAATTGCCTCCTGACCTTTGAAGTCCAAATCTTCTACCCTTGCTTTCTCTCTAGCTCAAGATGGCATATACTGCCTCTGTCCTCAGGTCCCATATTCTTGGAGAACCTCTGTACCTACATACATCACAAATTTGGCCACTTTCTCCTGTTAATGTATCTTGTGTTAATTTATTATTAATTCCAGCCAGAAGAATTTAGTAGAAGATACTCCCCAACAGGTGGAAATTTATTTTTCTGTACCTTTTAAGAGATTTTGAGAGAAAAGCATATATTATTACAAATTGTTTTCTGATTAATATTTATATAGAACATATTTTATAATAAGGGCAATTTAAATTCATTTCAAATACACTACTTTAAGAAAAATTTTTAAAAATTATTGTGTTTTCTTTATGTTTAGAGCTGAGAGAACACATTAAACATTAAATATATTTGCTAACTTCCCACATTTATTTAGCAGCAATGCCAATGTAGAAATTTGGCAATTCCATTACTGGAGCTTAAGCTGTACTTATTAAAAATGTGTCCATTTTACCCATTTATGCTTTTCATTTTAATGTATAAAGCTGCCTTTTAGGACTTCAGGAAGTACGGTGAACAACCACATTGATTATCCCTTTATGCCAGGAAATAATCTTGGGATCCCACTGAAAGAAAATTTGTGAGAATGCTATGATTTTTTCTTGTTAGACGAATTGTCAAGTTTCATGAAACAAGAGGGGAAATAAAATGAGAACTTGTAACCACAATTTTTGGAATTATGAAGAAATTATTGTCCCTTCCTTCCTGGTTTGTGATGCTAATGTTAACATTTGCCAGAGAATGGCAATCTGCAGAGCACAATACAAGTCCTAAAATTTTCTCAAGACCTATTCATGATTTTCAAAATGGCAGCTGGAATGAGTAGAGACAGTAACAATTTCCCTACCATAGATTTACTCTGCTAGTGTTTTACATCATCTAGGCTAGATGGAAGTTGGTTAAATGCTATCCCTATCTAACATCTCAGATGATTTTTGCTCTTCCACACTATTCCATCTTGTGTCTGGCCATATTCTCTCTCTCAACACCAGCTAGTTTGACTTGAGTTTTTTCTCCTTCTCTTTCACACTGCCTTCCTCCTCCAGTTAGCATTCTCTTCCTCCTCCCACTTACCTTCCCCTTCACCACCTGATTTGTTTTGCTCTTTCTCCTTCTCGTTCATTTTGTCTTTGCCATGCCTTCCCTGCCAGATGACCACCAGAAGCAATAGGGAAAGAAAATATTCATGAGTTTTCTTTCTAAAGTTTGTTTCTTTTGATTTTCCAAGTGTAGGGGAAAATGATGTTATGACTTTTAAACTGTAGTGACATAGGGAAATTAGTAACTTGTGGTTATGCACACTTCAAAAAGAGAATGGCAGATAACATTCTACATAATTATTTACTGTTGAAAGGGGCTTCTTCCTGAGGCAATGACTATTTGACCCTATTGCAAATAGGTGTTCCACTAGATCTCTTGTCAAGATAATTTTAGTGCGAAGGTATGAGGACTGTCTTGCTGGCAAAACTGCATCAGTGTATTAAGTATTTAGCTGGAGTATGTAGCAGCTGTTTGCTACAGCCAGAATGAGAATATTTTAAGAAATTTTGATGTCTTCATCAAAGGCTTAAAACCTCTAACAAAGATAATAACATTAGCCAAATATAGTAGGTGTCACATTCTAATTTTCTAGATTCAAAAATGAGAAATAAGGAATAGTTTTGGGTTGGTGATTATAAATTAAAAGTCTCCATTAAGTTGAGTAAAATAAGTTTTACTAGGAAATTTTTTTAATTTTTAAAATTTAATTAATGAACTTAAGGCATTTAATTTTTTTCCCATTTCTTGCATGTTTCTGGCATTTTCTGATCTCAGTGATGTTCTACTAGCTTCAGTAGATCTTTATCTGGGCAATTGGGACCTGGCCTCGTGGAGTTCTAAGGAACTCTATAGGCATCTGAGTCTTTCCATTGTCTAAAATTGATTACAGAATCAGTTTTCAGATATCCGTATTGCTCCAGTGATAGCTACAGTATATTTCTTAAATATACGAATGTTTCTCTTTTGTGACACTCAATAATGCCTTTAAGGTATATGGGTGTGTGGTTCACAATGAGGTCATTTCCTCAAACATGTTCTACTTGGAGTGTACCATGTGGGAAGAAACAAACCAAAATGATACGGAAATGCAATGATAGCTTTTGGTTTTTGTTTCCATTAACTGTATGCAGTAAAGTTCATTGTATGCTGCTAATTCCATTCATTGTTTGCTGTTAATATAGGACCCAATGATTGGCTAAAGCCCACTGATGACCAGTCAATGTGTTGACCATTTAAATGAAATAGAAGTAGAGATTATGAAATAAAATCATGATTCAAAAGTGTAGTGACAAGATTTAGAAAGGGCAATTAAAGTCACATTAAAAAGACATGCAATCTCTGGAAGGTCTTTTAAATTTCTGTAAGTGGAACCTAATCAACAAAACGAACAACCCAACAAAATAAAACCAGAGACTTGGAAATAAAGAACAAACCAACAGTAACCAGAGGGGAGGGGGGAGGGAGATAATGGGAGAAAGAAGGGGAAGGGTCATCAGGAGACATGTATATAAAGGACACATGGACAAAGACAACGTGGGGGAGGGGGACTGAATGTGGGAGGTGGGGGTAGGTAGAGAGAGGAGAGAGAGAGTAATGGGGAGAAAACAGGGACAACTGTAACTGAACAGCAATAAAAAAAAAAAGAGAATATGAAGGGGAAGACAGCATAAGGACTGAGGCCTTAATAGAAACAACAGAGATCATGATGCTACCAAATAAATACAAGCATAAATTCTGAAAAAATAAATTTTATTTACCAAATAATTTCCATACTTTTATCTTCCTCCTCAGTAGGATTAAAGGGATCTAAACATGTTCATTAAATAGCAAATCTACAATGGTACAATGAGAAATGAAGTATAGCGGGGAATCAAAAAGGGGTTGAGAATATGGGTGGCCTCTCTGTAGGATATTCTTTGTCAATAGCAGATTACTTTCCGGCAGCTCATGAAAATTAGTGCACATAAATATATCTGTGAAATTAGGATAAAAAAAGAGCACATGGTCTTCACATATATTTGGTGTATAAGTAGGAACTATCTTTGTGAAATTTTAATAATCTTCTTACACATTATCCATCTAGCCACATCAAATCATTTTGGAAATGGCTAGAGGTAGTGTAAATAAATGAATTTTTCTGACATATGTTTTCTGACCAATTACTGTTATTCCTAATTCACAAATGTCATATAGATCTTCATACATTTTAGTATTTTGCACAATTAATGTTTTTTAGATAATGACAGTGACAGCAAGGTAAATGAGGAGAAGTAAATCACAAAAAACCTTGGATACCATCTGTAATTGTCTGTATTCTGATAAAAAGAATCTAGGGAGTCAGTTTCTCCTTAGTTGCTAGAGTAAGCAAAGTAGTATAGTATTTACAAGAACATATACCCTTTGCCTGTGTCATTTCATGCTTTCACTATTACCCTGAGTGGAACTGATATTTATTTGAATCTGAAAAAGAGAAAATTCAAACAGGTGTTTGAATTCAAATTTTTGGATTTGGATTTAAATGCACTGAAAATATAATGAAGAAACCCACTGACTTCCACACTGTGTCATGCGGCACTTTTAACTGATCTTCAGCCAGGTTGCTGTGTGTCTCTGTTTGAAGCTAATTACTAACAGGAGACCATGCTACAACCAGGGTCTGCTCTAGGCTTATATTTTTTTAACTATGAAAATAAGATTTTAAAATATTCTAAATATTATGGCATTCAACACTTGGTATCTGTAAAATATTTGACTAAATCCTGGGTTTTGGTATTTCATAAAGCAATCCATGAATAATAAATGTAATAAAAACTCAAAAATTTGACTTTTTCCAGAGTTTGAGTTTGCATGATTAAGATGTCACCCCAGAGAAGTGAACATGACTTTGTGATTGTTTTCTCTAGGCACAAACACAGTATAACTTGTTGAAGATTCTCACTGAGCTGAGGTAAAAGTGCTCAGCAGAAAGAGCTCTATATCGCAACTTGGCTCACTGATGAAACTCTGGGTTCAAAATCACTGGGGCAGCCCACATTCTGCTGTTAACGGGGGAGATGGACCCAACTGAACGTACCACCTAAGAAGGCCAGGCCTGCCGTTTCTGCTTCAATGTTTCTCACGGGTGCCTTGCAAGGAATGAAGATAGGCAAAAAGTTTTGACTAATAAGATACATTGTTACATTAAAAATTGCTTTTAATAAAGACAAAAATGTTGCTTGACTAGTTTCTAATGTGCAAAAATTGACAATAAGCCATAACAATGTTTTTAAAAAAGGTACCAAAGTTCTCTACCCATTTTCTTCATACTTAAAAGTGCATAAAAAACCTTGTTTTTTATATTGCACTATATAGAATTTTATGTGTTAGATAAATGTTTATATTAGATATGTTAGATAAATAAAAACTTTGTTATATATGTATATAACTAACTGAATGTATATATAATGATATATTTTATCTATAATGTATATTATATATATACTGCATACATAATGTAACTTAACTTCTACAAATTCAAAATTCACCTGATTAAGTAAATTTATATTTTGAAACAGATAACCAACAAACAAAGCTTTCTCTAAGAGGATTAAATAGGCTTATCAACCAAATATCAATATGGCTTATTTTAATAATTTCATAATCCCCAAATAATATTAGCTTATTCTTCCAAAGTGAAATTTTTGACTGGTGCAAAAGTGTACAGATGAGCAATATAGGTACACTTCACTTTGAATATGAACTTCTCACTTCCTGGAGGTAACGAAAGTTTAGTCAGAGGTGCAGAAAAAGAGGAGCTAGTTATTAAAGATTCATTCCCATTCTTACTGAGCTACTCATAATGTTGGTAGTAGTAAATACCCTCACATCCCTGAATAATATATTCCAAATGCAGCACCTGTCTGTAATGAGTTACTTGATATTTTAAAGCTATTTCTATTGGGATTTCTCCTGCATGTCACAAAATAGGTGGTCATGAAATAACTGATGAGTGAATGGATATGAGATTGTCATCAGAATTAGGGCCTTAATGTACTTTAAGAGTTTGCTGGACAGGAACGTCTGGTGAGAGAGAAGAGATCTGGAATTCAATCTACAAAATTATATTCATAAAAATTTGCTGTCTCCCTGGCTGGCATAGCTCAGTGGATTGAGCGTGGGCTGCAAACCAAAGTGTCGCAGATTCGATTCCCAGCCAGGGTACATGCCTGGGTTGCAGGCCATAACCCCCAGCAACCGCACATTGATGTTTCTTTCTCTCTCTCTATCTCCCTCCCTTCCCTCTCTAAAAATAAATAAAATCTAAAAAACAAACAAACGAACAAACAAAAGAGCAGCTAATGTTAAAAAAAATTGCTGTCTCTACAGGAAAAACATCTAGAAAATCCCGGTACTATATTTTTCATTCATGGGTAAGTTTGATCACAACAATTAGAAATACATTGCTAAACTAATTACCCTACATTATGTTGAGTGGATTTTTTAAAAAAATAGCCAAACAATATCATAACAACTTAAAAATGATTTCAATGCTTTTTAGCTATTAATGGTAATTTATCACTTGTGTACGTCTAAAAATATTTATAAAAGTAAAAATAATATTAGTAATTAAAATTCCAAACACCAAAGCATCATTAAATACTATATGTTTTCCTCTAATTACAAAACCAATTAACTAAATTGTTCATGGCAATGACAAACGCTGTCAAACTATTTCCTTCTACTCTGCTAATATTAAAGGATGAGCAGGACATTGCACTCACTGGAATCTATGTTGAAATGTATTTTTAACAGATAATTTTTTTAAAGATTTTATTTATTTATTTTTTTAGAGAGGGAAGGGAGGGGGAGAGAGAGAGAGAGAGAGAGAGAAACATCAATGTGTGGTTGCTGGGGGTTATGGCCTGCAACCCAGGAATGTACCCTGGCTGGGAATTGAACCTGGGACACTTTGGTTCCCAGCCCATGCTCAATCCACTGAGCTACACCAGTCAGGGCCTGAAATGTATTTTTATAAGACAAAAATTCTGTTTAGTCTATGAGTCCTTGGAGAAAGGAGATGCAAAACAGTTTAGATTATGATGCAACTTTAAGCAGGAACTAAGTAAACTATCAAAACTTGCCAAATATTTTTAAAAGCGCACATTTTCACATAACAAAATAGAAATTGTCAGTCATCCAGCCTCCACTCATCAGCATCTAGTGCACAGCTTCCCTGGATGCGTGAGGCTGCGGAGTGAGGCTGGGGCATCAGAGCCTAGCTATTTTGACTCAGCATGGAATATTCTAATGGGTAATACTCCAGATAACAATACTGTATTTTACATTTGAAAATTGCTAAGAAAATAGATTTTAAAAGTTCTCACCATAAGAAAACACTATAATTATGTAAGGTGGTGGTTGTTAACTTACTGTGGTAATCATGTTACAATATGTACATGTATCCAGTTATCATGATAATGTTATAATTGTATTAGTTGTATTATCTAAAACTAATATAATGTTTTATGTCAATTATACATGAATTTTTTAAAAAATTGCTTACTGCATATAGGAGACTGTTTTGCATGATGTGGGCCCAGCTCCCACTCTGAGATACACAGGACCCACGCCCATGGATAGGTTCTCTCATGGAGAATCAGGCCTGCAATGTGCCTAGGCTGCTTTGAGTCTTCCTCTTGCTAAAAAACTCCCTCACCCTGAATTGAGGACATTTACTGCCAAGTAACCTCCTAAAATCCATGCTAAACCTTCCAAGGATGAGTGTAACAGTTTCAACCACTTTTGCCTTTTCATTTGCAAATATCCCTCTTCTGTGATGTGATTAGCAGCATTGGCTCCTTTGTTTTCTGTAAAAGGTAACCACCTAAAGCGAACCTCTGCATAGTAAACCTGTAAGCCAACCTGTGCATTACATGAGGACCATCATGTAATGTGCCAAGAAACCCAATAAAGGCCGGTCACAGCAAGGGCCGAGGCTTTTGCTTCCCTTGAGAGAAAAGCCATGCTGTCCTTTTTCCTCCACCAGACTCAGTAATCCATGTGAATGTCTCATTTCATCCATAATGATGTGGACACTGTGGGCCGGTGTCTGCATCAACTGCACACTTCCCTGCAGGGGTGGCTAAGGTTCATCAGGTTACAGTTTGAAACCTCCTCCTAAATGAGTTTCCTACCTGTTGCAGGGTGGTCATTCCTCTTGGTGGTTGGCATCTTCCAGTCTTTGAATAGCCGAGTTTGCTTACCCTTTCATCTGCTGCTGGACCTGTCTGTGGCACTTCATTTTGGATATTACAAATAAGGCTTCTATGAATATTTCTGTACAACTCTTTGGACATATGCATTCAAATTGCAGCAAATTTGAAAAATTTTCAAGCTTCTGTTTATAAGTAAATTCCATTTTCATCCTCAAGACTGGTGGCATTTAAAAATTGTGAGTTTTGATGAGAGCATGTAGGGGATAAAAAGCACTATGTTACATGAACAAAATAGAACTATGGATGGGTAGAAAAAAATTTGAGGGCAATTTAATAGTACGTATCAAAATAAAAAAAATCCTTTGTTCAAAAAATTGCCCATAATTTGCTGTTATATTAGGAAAATTACTTAGCCTATATATGCTGATTTCTTATCTGTAGAAAGCAGATGATAATATGCAGTATCTATTTCACAGGCTTAATATGTAATTCATAGGATTACTGAGCATTGAACAAATTAATTCAAAAAATGCTTGTATACCAGGCCCTGGCTGGTGTAGCTGAGTGAATTGAGCACAGGCTTGTAAATCAAAGCATTGTTGGTTTGATTCCCAGTCAGGGAACATGCCTGGGTTGCAGGCCATATCCCCAGTATGGGGTGTGCTAGATGCAACCATACATTGATGTTTCACTCCCTCTCTTTCTCCCTCCCTTCCCCATCTCTCTAAAATAAATAAATAAAATATTTTTTAAAATTCTTGTATACAAAAAATTTCATTATTATTTTTATTATTACCTATAGAAATCTACTCTTTGGAAATGCTTTGTCAAATATATAGGAAAGTATTTTTAAGGGTGTTCACCACAACAGTATTGTCATAATAACACATTGGAGACAATCTCAATGACCTTTGCTAGGGATTAATAAATAAATGGTGGTATCTCTGTAGGAGACAATGCAAGGAAAGGGTGGATATGCATGCTGAACAAGATATGGCCTCATTCTAAATTCTGCCTCCATCCATAGTAACTGTGGAAATTGGCCCATTGATTAATCACTCTGTGTCTCAGTTTCTTCAGCTATAAAAATGATAACAATAATACCACCTTATGAATCTTTGTAAGGAATCAATGAGACAGCACACGTAAGTTCCTTAGAAGAGAATCAGGGCATAGTGAGCATCCCATACATTGTAGCATCACTTTGGAGTATTTTATACCCTGTTTAAAAATCCAGGCAGGTCTGCATGTGCTGCTCAAGAAGGACACCCTGAGGGGAAGGTTTCCTTTTCCCCTGTAGGTATTGTATAATGGAGACAAGTGAAAGAGTCACTTATAGATCCTTAAACTTGGGTATAAATGTTCAAATATCTGTCAATTATTACTTTATCCTCTAATTACAGCAAGAGAACAATAGTTCTCTTTCTTAATTTTGATTACAAATAAAAATTTTAATATATAAAATTGATTAACTCAACAGTAAATAAATATCAAAATAAAAAATGCTTTTTAGTCTTTGAGTAATTTATTTAAATTTGTGAGTTTAAGAAATACATGTCAGTATTTACATATGCAAAGAATAACACAAGTTAATGTTTTATTGGAAAGGCTACTGTGACTGACGGTGTTGGGTGATTACCATTTTATATTACTTTATATTGAAATGACTTCATATGGGAAAACAAAAGTAGTTATGCTAACACATGCACTTTGTTTTCTGAGCTACTGAATCTCTGTAGTAGAAAGAACTTCTTCATATTCAGATTATCCAAAAGAAATCCAAATGACTTTATGAAATAAACAAATTTACAGCTTCAGACAGATTTAAAAAGTAGATTTTCACTTTATGCAGAAAAACTAAAAATAGAGCAGATGTGCATGCAAAGGTAGATAAAAACACTGGCTACTCCTGAGTAGGGGTGATAGTCACTCCTTCACACTGATTATGTGCGGTATAGCAAGTAACCGCTAAATGTAGTAGCTGGGGGAAATCTGGCTGGAATCTTTCCTTTTACAAGTCGTAGCCACACTTCCTGCCCATAATTTAATGCCAATAAGGCATCCCCAGTCAAAACCCTATCACAATGTATTTCACTGTTAATATTTGCAGATTCAAATGCAAGCTTGTCTCTTCCATCAACCACTAAAAATCCAGAGATATGACCACTAAATGACTCAATACTATACTTAAAAACATATACCCCGAGATATGGAATTCTGAATTTTCCAGTATTTGGAGTATATGAAGATCCATAATTGACATCTAAATTATTAAATAGAATAGGACCGGGTGTAGTCATTCCATATGTATGAGATGCAAAAAATGCCACCATTGGTGCATATCTGTAAGATCCTTTGGAAAAATCTGTTAAAGGGAAAAATAGAACAAGTTAATTTTTGTTTTTACCTTGTTTTGCCTTTCTTTATATCCATAACACTTTACCTCAGGTACAGAAAGGGTGAGCAGGAGAAAAAGGTCATTCATCATATTTAACAAGGTTTGGTGTGTCTGTGTGCTTCCCTGTCCTCTTGACTGAGTTACCTGAAAAACTTAGCATCTCTGAGCCTCAGTTTCTCCATTGAAATCAGGAAAGAATAATAGTAACATTCTACCTCTCTTATAAAAATATCTCAAAGATTAATTTACATATTGCTTTGTTCTCTCCAGAGATAAAGGAATTCAAAGCCCCTTGAAGGAATTGACACTGACATGATGTAGAAACAATTTTTCCAACACCTTGTCAAAGAGTATCTAGAGGCTAAACGGAAACCAAATCAAGTCGTATGCACCATAGAGAAGTAGACAAAAGGAATTCTCTATGTAATTAATGCCAAATGTACTAACAAAGGCTGAGATTTAAAAATAGACTACAAACTTTACTTTTCACTTTCTGGCATATTAAAAGCCTGATTTGAATATGTTTTTTGTTCTCACTAAAGAGAATACATTTTAAATGTTGCATATATTTTCTTGTACAGAAAATCAGAAATGGTATATTCTTGAAGTAACTTTATAGCAACCAATAATTACAAAAATAAATGGACAAAAAAGACATCTTATTCTATTCAATTAATTTGAGCATGTTCTAACAGTCCTTACCCAGTCAAAAGGCAAAGAGATGCTTTACTAGTAAGCACTTAAGAAAGCTTCATTTAAATGACTATATCTGATATGAATGAAAAGTATATTGTTTAACAACTTTTTTGAGGGGAAAGCATTTATATTATATTTTAGGATGCCCAGGGGGGAAAAACTTGTCTCTATTACACTAATATTGAAAATTTCAATAAGTGTACATCAATGAGAATTTACTAGACAAAATGATGTTTCTGCTTATAAATCCTGTGCATTATTCAGCTAAGTTTCAGAAGTAAAAGGTATTAATGCTCGTGATTCCAGATTAAACAGGCTTAAATATTCATTCATAAATATTTCCAAAAATGTTTTTGTATGTGACATTGAACCCAAGGGTGTTTGCACTTCCTTACCTGGAGCTACAGCATTGTCCTCCGTGAGCCTGATGGTGCAGTTGTGACCAGTAAAAGGGTGTCGGCAGGCGCAGACGAAGCTAGCCCTTCCACTTATGCACGTGCCCCCGTTCTGGCATGGGGACTTGCTACACACTTCTTCTGTTACTGAAAAAAAAAAGTCAAGAGGAAAGAAGACAAAAGTGACCTACTTTCTGTGATCTCAAATTATAGTTTGTAGCACTATGAGAAAAAAATACTAAGACATAAGAAAAATGGGTTCTCAGGCCCAGGCTGGCCTTCACTGTAGTCACAGGACTTCTTGAAAATCCCTTAACTCTGTGAGCTCTCTTGTTTCTTGGAAGTGGGTATAATTCTGTGTTCTATGCATTTATTTGTGTGGGAATATCAATATTTTTGTTAGCTGTTCACAGAATCATGTAAGTTTGAAAATGGTACATGATAAAGATAATATTTCAAATCATTGGAGAAGCAAAATATCTATTTAATATATTGTGCTTAGATAATTGGATACCCATAAAAATGTACATTCTATATGCATAAAAATACTAAATGTAAAAAAGAACCTCATATGATTGCATTATAGTCAAAGAAAAATATCTTCATAGAGATTTAAAATTTTGGCAAACTTTTCAAAGCAAAGCAAAACAAAACAAAACCAAGAAGTTATAAGAGGTAAAATCCTGAAGTTTGTCACTGAAAAAATTAAAACTCATTTGCAAAAAAAAGCCACCATTATCAAAATTCAAAGATAAGTGACAGATTAAGAGAAAACAAAATAACAGGACAACAATCTAATGACTAATATCCATAACACATGAAAAGTCCTGACCAATCCAAAACAACAAAAAAATGTAACCCCCTAAAAAAAGTGAAAAATAGGCAAATAATTAGAGCTAGCAAATCACTAAACAAAAACACGAAAGCTCATAAAAAATTAAAAGCTATCAACTTCACTACTGGTGAAGGAATGATAAAGTATCACCACCATCAGTTTTATATCAGGTGGTGACATTTAAAAAGACAGAAAATGTCCTGTCATGGTGGTATGAGAGAAAATGAGTATTCACTTAGTGTTACTTCAGCTTCAATAGGTAGGACCTTTGACTAGCACAATTAGACCATGTTTACTAGGACTTAAAAGCTTCATTTACTTTGAACCAGAAATTTCTTCTGGTAAAATATAGACTCCAGACACACTTCCTACATATTCAAAGAGAATTGTTCAGGAATGTTCTTTATGACATCATTTGCATTATTGAAATACTGTAAGACATCAGAATGAGCATTGATGGGGGACTTACTAAATGAAGTACAGTATGTTTTCACTAAGGAATATTATACAGCAGTTTAAGAATGAGGACATTTGATTTATTGAAGACAGTGAATTCCAGTCCATGCATTAGATATAGAATAATTTTACTTATTTAGAAAGCCTCAAATTGTGAGTATGGTTATAAACATAATAGTTATGTAAATGCAGAGAAAAGGTTAGAATACTGATGTTACTGGCCACAGTTATCCCTATGGCACCACCTTGTGGTAACAAGCAGTTACAGTACAAACATTTCAATGATTTTTTAATTAGCGTTGATTATTTGCTTTGTTTAACATTTCTCTCAAGAAGTGTGGTCTATAAATACTTTATACACATTCTATTTTATATTGAAATAACTCAATTCACATAAAAATGTGACCACTAGATGCTTCTATTGTTAGAATTTTTGGCAAAGAAAATATAACACAATTAAAAAGTGATTTAAATTATATTGGTATATTCTTTGCAATATGCTATAAACTATTTTCCCAACTAAGATACACATCAAAATATTACATATGTGATATCTTTTAACAAACATTTTATGGCCTACATTTCTTTAACATTATTTCTTAACCATGTGAATAGGTTATTAAAACGTACCATTTGCTACTAGTTATCATTCTAAAATCGAGCCCGTTACTTGCTGGCTTTAAAAACTTTAGTGATTCTCCATTACCTATACTGAATTCTTTATGTCAAAGCACCAGCTTCATCTGCTTTCCTACTCTCTGAATCCAGCACAGTGATCAACTCACAGAATAGTATTCAGTTAATGTGCTTCACTGGGAATAAATCAACTGCACGGTGGAGTTGAGGGAATATTGACTTATTTATGTAACCTGATTAGCTCTGTAATTCTTATTTTCCCAGATGGGAAAATGCTTCTGTCACCTGTAGACGCTGTACTGTCCATGAATCAGGAATAAAACCTGTCTCTGGGCAGGAGAATTTTGGGAACTTTAAGAAATTTATTTTTCCGCATTGCTGTTAGCTCTAATGTGAGTCTACATGATCAGGCCCATTGGTTTCTGTTTAATATTCAGGGTGCACATTCCATTCTTCTCCTTGTGTCCCATTACCTCTAGAAACAGTCTTGCTTTTTTCTCTTTTTTTGAGTCATTTCCGAGGGTGCCATTTATTTTAGTTTCTTGTAGGGTCATTCATCTAGAGTAGGGGTCTCCTTGAGCCTAATAAGGGCCTGTACTTCCTCTAACAGCTGTGGTAGCTCAAGTTTGCTGAGACCACACACAGTTCACCTTGCAGGATATCTGTCATTGTGCCTACAGAGAATCTGCCTGGGGTACCTCACCCACGGCTCTGCACCTGCTGCTGCATGTGTTTTATATGCCTCTCTTTGCCTTCTTGATGTTTGAGATACCTCTGGTCTCTAGGTCCTTGCCAAAATAATCTACATTACAGTACATAAAGCTGTGCCTATGGCTCCCAGAACTGGACATGCTGTGAATTTAGTCTAATCAGAGCAAGCTATGGTAACATTTGTCATTAAGAAATGACCTCACACTTCTGTTAATATCACATAAGCATTAAATATTCATTATTTATTTTTGCATCTGTATCACACTATGTCATAACAGGATTTCTATGCTCCAATGTCACTGGTGGTATTTAATACTCCATACTTATTTAACTCATTTTAACAGGAATTCACAATTATTGCTGATAATTAAATGTATCTTATTGCATTTGACTTATCATCTCTGGTCTTTGTTTTAGTTCTGTATGCAATGTTTTAACCACCCCTCCAGGCTTTGATATCATTTTCAAAGGTAGGTTTTATGTGTTCATCCAAGGCATTGATACAAATATGTTATGAATCAGTGTCAAGTACATAGCTTTATAATACACAACTAAAGATTGATTGGCAGTGATTTATCAATTGAAAGTATTTGTACTTTGTTATACAATTAGCTACAAATCTCTTAGGAATCTTATCTGACTTTCATTTTTCTACTTGATTTCTAAAATACTTAAAAATTGTTAGGCACCTTTACAAATTTCTGTGCATATCTGTACTCAATAGGTAATTTGTTTTTGAATTAACAACAAAAGTAAGACTTCAATAGAACATCATTTGCTTTTTGACATCTTTCCTATCCCTGTCAAAAGTCTTAATTACATGTAATTTCCTTAATTATTGTATGATACTCAGAAGTTTGCTTAATAAATGTCCTTCTTAATTCCAAGTAGGTGTGAGCTTTGTGAGGTAAGGGCTTAGGTCTTTTATTTCATGAACTGCATGTCCCCACTGAAAAGCACAGTGCCTGGTACGTAGAAGTGCTAAAATGTCTTTCTGCAGATGAATGAACAAAGGAATAAAAGACTGGCTAGATGACCACATCATTCTTATCCAATATTTTATTGCTTCTTCACAGTTCCTCAAAAAATTACAGTTTTCTTTTTTGTAATCAACAAACAGTGTTTATTGTGCAATTCCAATAGTTATTTGTGGTGTCTTAGTTTAGAGTGAGTCTTCATAGCCATTTCTACTGCCTAGTTTAGGCTAAAAGTAGCAATCTAGTTAGAGATCTATAAATTTCATGATATTTCTTCAAACATTAAAGGACTAAAAGTACTAAGGATTTATCATTTTACAAGTATTCTACAATTACACAGGTCTGATATATTATTCATTTTATGAAATAATCAAAGTGATTTGATTATCGGGAAGAAAATTACTGAAAGAGTCCTTCCAATACAGCTATGACTTCTTTAAAACTCTAAACCAAAAGTAGAATAATGATGAAATAAGGATTTCTCAATCACCGGGAATGTGCCAACTTTAAGATAAGGCACGGACTGGTATTTTTATCTTTTTTTCTGTTTTCGCAGCATGCAGGTGGTATGATGCCACCAGCATGCTTTTCTAGAGACAGGGACTCATTTCAAGCATACTTTCCACAACTTTTCTACTTTTGGCTTCAAACCTTTTAAGCTCTTTCTAATCCATTTATTTTCTTTAATGCAGATTAGTGCAAGTAGTTGAACAGTTCTGCCAACTCCACATCCTGCTGTCTGGTGCAGTAGTATAACTGATCTTTTAGTATTCATTTCCCTGCTCTGAGCATGACTAATATTACTTTGCCATTGTCTTGCAATGTTTCATGGGTCTCAGTTTGTTCTGGATTTTGCTTTTTGGATCCCGATAAATGTGCTCAAATTACACTTTTCCATTAATTCTACTTCCGTATTTCATAAATATCCATGTTAAATTTGAAATGGAGAGCTCTCTAAATTTTCAAATCCTTCTGCCTTCGCTAACATTTGCCATTCTTATTATATTATCCTTACTTGCTTAATGCATAAGCTCCTGGAGAAGAAACACTGTGTTGAATTTACCAGTCTGTTTATTCATTCTTTCTCAGTGCCCATTCAGCATTTACTCAATAGATATTCAATAAATAAAATGAAGAGACACATAGTATTGATAGCTTCTACTTCATTCATATTTCTATTTATATTATAATAATGTTATATATAATATGATTTATATATTATTTTACTTTTATTTATTATTTATTTGAATTAATATTTAATTGACATTTTATTGTTTAGTTCTGTTTTAGCAATAAGATGTTATTTTTTATTTCTTTATTTAAACAGTAATTTTTCAGCGGGCAGATAACTGATCCCTGCTTGTGGCAGGATAGTTTCCAACGGATTAGTGAGGGGGTCTGCCATTGCCTCTGGGTCAGCTGTGTCACGCGCAGATGAAAGCATTATACAAATCCTCTACAGAATTCTGCTCTGGCTAGTGTGCCTGCATAAAGATGGCACTTTGTTTATCTTTCATCCTGAGTATTTTGACTGTCAAACTATGACTCCATTAATTTTCAGTGCTATTATGTCTCCTCATTTATCAAAATTGTATCTATTAAATAAGGCTTATCCTTCTAGTGCTCTAGAAATACTTCAAAGGACCCTTCCAGCCACTTCTAGAAATACCAACATTTGTTTACGTTAAATTTTTTAATTCATTGATTTAGTTACTCATATTCTGTTCATGGGTGTACAGGTGGATGAAAATATTATTTCCAACTGTCTTTGCAACTTTTTCTTCAAATTATCACTTTCAATTTAGTTCTTATTATATTCATCTGTTGTTATTGATAACATTTTCTGGGATATTTTCCCAACTTTTTTAATCCAATCAATCAGCAATCTTTACCAAATGTATTAGCCCTGTCTCAAAAAATTTACCCTTCTCATCAAACTATTATTCTTTTATCTTAAGCCATGACCAAGGAGATTCAATATTTTTGTATTTGATATTATCAACTATTTTCACCTTTTTCTTCAGAGTCATAACCTTCAGTCAAAAGAAGAATAAAAAGCACTGGCAAATATATCCAACATAATTAGTCATTAGAAAATGCAAAATAAAATCACAAGATACTATGAACCTATTAAAATGGTATAATAAACAATATTGACAATGCCAAGTGCTAACAAGATGTGAAGCAATTAAACTTCTCATGTATTACTAGTGCAAATGTGAAATGTTGGCAATTCCTCATAAAATTAAACTCTATTTATCTTGCAATCAAGCTAAACAACTCCTATATATTTATTCAAGAAAAATTAAAACTTACATTCACACAAAGTCTTGTATGTGAATGTTTATAGCAGCTCTATGCATAATCCCCCCAAACCAGAAACAACCAAAATGTCCTTCAACTGGTAAATGGACAGTCTGCAGAATGCCCATACAATGAACTACAGTAATAAAATGGAATACATGCAAGAACATGGATGAATCTCAAGCATATATATACTAAATTGAAACAAGACTCAAATGCCTACACACATAGTATATGATTTCATTTATAAAATACTTTGGAAAAGATAAAACTGTAAGGGAAGAAAACAGATCTCTGGTTGCCAGTGACTGGGAGTAGAGGAAGGGGTCAGCTACAAAGACACAAAAAGAAATTTGGGGGGTGGTGATCTCTATCTTAATTGTAGTGGTGAATACATGACAGCATTTATCAAAACTCATATATTTACATCAAAAACAGCACATTTAACTATGTAAATTATACCACAAACAAATAAACTTGTCTCTTTCAAGTCCCTCAATTTCCTACCTAGGATGTCAAAATCAGTGAAGGTGTATGCCAGGCTCTTTATTTTTTTGACTGCAGTATTCATATTTATTTATTTTTTAAATAAATAAATGGCCCTGCTCCTTGACTCCCATTTCATCTCATTAACATTCATAGTTAGCATTCTCATTATATCAGGGCTAGATGATTGTAGTAGTTTCAAAATCATTTTTCCTGACACTAAACAACCTTTGTTCATATAATTTTGAAATGCATTTCCCTAGCACTATACAATGTAAACATCAGTGCATGTTAAAATCTTGTATTTTTAAGTTTTTGAGTGTTTCAGGCAAACTTTTCAGGAGAATTCAAAGTGTGCATGTGTTTACACATACACACATATAATACTCAGACACTGTCATAGACTGTTGTAGGCGATATACATTGATAGTCTCTGAAGAGAAATTTGGCAATACTTATAAATTTTGTTTAAAATGTACATGGGCTTTAAACTACTATTTTGCTTCTTGGATTTATCTTAAGGAAATAAAATTAGAGATAAGCACAAAGATTTCTCTAATAGTGCAGCATTACCTAAAATAATTTTGAAAATGCCCTAAATGTTAAAAGTAGAATGCAAGATTGGAAATGTTGGCACATTCTTTCATGTGGTGAAGAGACAGTATAATCATCTGGGACATGAGAGGAGATAGAGAGCCTGGGTTCACATCCCGGGGCCAAAACTGAGGAACTCTGCAACTTTGTACAGGTTAGTCAACCCTTCTGGATACAGTATCCTCATCTGTGAAGTAGAAATAATGATAGCACCATGGACAGAAATTGTTTTGAAACTCAAATATTAACTATATGAAGCAATATAAGCCTAGTACATAGTGTTAGACTACATGGGAAAAATATTTTGGATGAAAATATTAATCATATAGTAAATGCTTATGATAAATTGTAATTATTATAATTATTATATAATATGTATAATAAGATAAATAACTGACTTTATTTGAGGGCCTACTATGTGCTAGCCTATTTTCTTTGTATTTTAGGGATATTCCATATTTTCCATAATGAATATATATTACTCATAGAGCCAGAAAAAACATTTTTAACCCCTCCCAAAACTCCAATTGCCTTCTCAACACTGAAGCATAAGTACCACTTTGTGGACAGACATTCTGACGTTCTAATCATATTTGTCATTAGTCCCTGAAGTGGACCTTATGTTCTATTCCGCTCTAGTTCTCATTTGCACAATTTTTTTTCTGTTATTTTGTTTACACAAGTCCTCCTTCTATCTCTATGGGATTATTCCACCTTTTTAAAAAAGAGTTTGAGTTCCAGGACACATGAGTTTTCCTTGTTCCAATAATGATTTCTTTTTATTTTTAAATGAGATCTCTCTCCCTCTCTCTCTCTCTCTCTCTCTCTCTCTCTCTCCCCCCTCTCTTCCTCTTTCACCTGCTCTCTTCCATATAAGAAATCTTCATGTTTATATCTTAAGTTTTATTCTTTACCTCTAGCTATCTAATTTACTTCCATGTCCACAAGTAATCAGCCCTGGATACATAATTTCCAACTTTTATCTGATCCCAGATCCATATTACTAATGGACTTTTGAACATTTCTGCAGGGATAATAAATCTTTAATGTATCACAGACTAAGATTCTTTTTCTGTGTACATCTGTGCTTCCTCCTTGACCTTCCTATTTCTAACAATAGAATGACTAACTTCTCAATTGCAGATACTTTATTTAATCTTTGGGGTTATTCTTTATTCTGAGTGTGTATTTTCAATTAGTTGTTTTTTTTCTACTAAGGATATGTTCACATTTAACTAACATTTCCACATTCGATTTTATTCCTACCTCGGTCACCTAGTTGAGGTAATGATTTTCTCACTGCTCAGTCTGAATAATGTGCCTACATAATTATACCATGCTCTTGCATAAAAAATTCTTTAACTATTACTAACAGAATGAATTTAAACACACTACACTCAACACAGTGTGAAAATGGTTGAATGAATGAATGCCCAGCTCAAGACTGCTTCTTGCATGAGATTTGCCCAAACACCCAGAGAAAACTTAAGAAGACACTAACCTTGTACAATAATGAACTATGACACTTATCCAACATTTAGTATAGTCTGTGGCTTCTTTCTCTTCTTTCACATTCAGAATAGTTTTATAATAACATAGCCTTCATAAACACATGACAAAAATTAAAAACATAAAATATAACCAAACGTCACATTGCTCCACAGTACATCTTCCACTATCAAATTTTTCTAAAGCAAACTTACAAAGCTTCTGAGCCAGGGCCTTGCTTTCTGTCCCTTTCCTTCCGCAGTTTCTTGCAGATTTCACTAATTTTCTAACAAATGGCATCTATCCCATCATCTTATCTAATAATGCTCCAATCTGTTCCAAATACACCACAGTACTCTCATTTCCCTTACTTTTCTCTGATTTTTCTTTGGTGTGTAGCATTTATCACCTTTGAACCTACTAAGTAATTTATATTTTTATTCAGGAAGACAGGAATTTTTTTTAACATTCTGATACACTGAAAGCATTTAGAACACTACCTGATACAATGTGGCACTTAATTAATACTTGTCAAGTTGAATAGTTATGAACTGTTATAACTTTCTAAAAAGAATAACAACATTAAAGATAGTTTATCTTGATTCTAAGACAAAACTGCTTAAATGAATTTAAGCATTATATTTTGAGCTAATATAACATTGTATAATAAAAATGATCTTGTACTTTTCCTATATCTTTCTTTAATCAAGGAAAATGTAAAACATTTTGAGTCAGATCTTTTTCTTTTTAAAAAAATCTTTTATTTTATTTATTTATTTATTTTTAGAGAGGGGGAAGAAACATCAATGTGTTGTTGCCTCTTACCCACCCCTAAATGAGGACCTGTCCCACAACTCAGACATGTGCCCTGACTGGGAATCAAACAGAGACCTTTTGGTTCCCAGGCCAGGGCTCAATCCACTGAGCTACACCCGCCAGGGAATGACAAAAGTCTTTTTCAAGCAAAATTCTTAGCTTACTGTTACACATAGTTTTATGAACACTTAATTTGCAACAAAGGTACCAAGCTTAGATTATATTTGACAGGTAATGCTGATGTTTCATTATTTTCACAGTTATTTATTATTTTTCATAACTTCTAATTTATGCTGGTAGTGTTAGAAAACACTTAGATGTAATGTCCACATAAACCATGCTCATCCCGCTACATCTTTGTCTCTTCTCAATATTCTCTCCTGACTTCCCTCTCCCCAGCTACCCTGTAAAGGTTGCTGTTTGCCGACTCTGCTCCCTTTTCTGGTCTCTCTGCAGCACACTTATTCCCCCAGCTTATCTTAATTACATCCAGAGTTTTAAAACACCATTCTTCTGACAATGTCTCTTAAATCTTAATTTCAAAATTTAACCCTTATTTAAGATGATAAAACCTAGAATATACAGAATTCTTAAAGGAGTGTTGATTGCCCATAAAAATGACTTATTTTTTTTTAAATTTAGACATGTATTTTGTTTGCTGTATCATTCTAACACATGACATACATTAACTTTCTCTGAATTCTTTAGTTCTCCAGTGTAATAATTTTATTGGTAATTTATTTTTGGAGTTGTAGAGATGTGAGTTTAGATCAATCAACAGTGATAACAATAAAGTGCCATATGATTTTTCTCCTAAAATGACATTCAAAATAGAATAATTCAAATTAAATTTATAGTAAAATACTTATTTCTTTTCAAAATCATTAATAAGCTATGTATAGAAAAAGCTATATATAAGCTATATAAAAAACCTGTTAAAGTATGTTTTTCAAATTTCATATGCAGTTAACTTATGGCACAGCTACTGTTTTTTAAATTTTATTTTCATTGTTTATGCTATTAAAATTGTTCCTGCTTTTTCTCCCTTTCCCTACCTCTACCCAGCCTCATCTTTTCCCCACCCCAAGCCAACCCCCGTTTTGCTGTCCATGTCCATGTGTCATGCATAAATATTCTTTGGTTAATCCCTTCACCATCTTTCCTCCTGTCACCTCCTTCCCCAGCCTCCTTTCTGGCAGATGTCAGTCTATTTTATGTACCCAAGCTTCTGTCACTTTTTTGTTCTTTAAAAATATTGTAACATAAAAAGACAGCTATTATTTTTATGCTAGATTTTTTTGTCAAGATGCAAGTATCATGTTCACTTACATGGCTGTGCAACAAGTTCCTACTATATGACAATAATCCGTGCACCTGCATTTTCATGTTTAATAATCAATACAGCACAAAATAATATCATGTGCAAGTTTGAATTTATAATGTTTTTAATGACCAGTAGAAAGACATTTATTCATTGTATTTGATTACATGCTAGTCTATAATCAAATTTTGTTTCAAGTCTTTGTTGTCAAAAAAAATTAAAAAAACCAAAACAGTTGAGAAATAGCTTGTGTGATTCTTGTTAGAGAAACAACCCAAGCACATGCAGTGATGATGTAAACAGAGCTCAGTGCTCTGTCTGATTTCCTTCTATTAGAACATGTGGTATAGATTTTTTTGAGCTATGAGCATCAGATGCATGGGTTTCTGACTGTTCACCTTAGATATCACGGCCACTTCGTCTCAAGACAAGGTTCAGAAAAGGGTTGTCAATTTGTTGGCATTTTTTCTTCAACTGTCATCTTTCCCATGAAGGGGAATCTTATGAAACACTAGGGGAGTCTCTGTTTTTCTACCAGGGAACCATGAACAAAAAGTAGTTCATTTAATATTTGCTTAAACACTGACATGCTTTATTGACACAGCTGGGGAGGCTATCCCCAGCAGACAGGCTTGCTAATCAGTTTGACACAAAGAATATCTTAAAGATCATGAGTAAAACAAAGGGTCAATATAGCAGGCCTGAGAACATAAGTAAGTACATAAGGAAGCCTGTATGTGGATTTCCCCAGACTCCGTCTGTGTCATTTTCCCTTGCTTAGCTGTGTGCAGAACTATATACTGAGTTCTAGGAGTGCTTCTATCAGGCCACCAAAATTGTGTGTGGCTTTGGAAACCTTATAAAACAGATCATAAATTCTAAATTCAAGCAGATATCCTTCAAAATTTAATTAGCTTATGTTGAACCATTCTGTACAAGAGGCAATTTATTAGTTTTCTTGAGGTATATTTGAAAATATTAATTTTTATAGTATGGAAAAGCATATAAAGAGTAGAAAATATCTTGGGGAAAATCACAAATTTTTGTAGATCTTTTCAATGTTTGTCAATGCACATGTACTTTATACAGTTAAACCTTTACATTTTGTATCCTATTCTTCTTGATTTATCATTATATAACTATAAGCTCATTTATAAGTGGTATGTTGAATTTAAAACAATGAATGATAAAAGTAAAGATAGGGAACTACAGAATACCCTGAGTCTGTAAATGATGTTGATGTATAGAAATAATTATGTATGAAATATTAAGTAATAAATATTACAGAAATAAAATATAAACCTTAAATACAGCTAAAAAACTGCATCAGATATTAATAATGAACTTTTATGCTGCATGCAGGTCATTTCCTTTATCCTTAAAACAAACTTGTAAGGTGGGTGTGTTATTCTTATTTTATAAATGAGGAAAGTAAGGTTTAGAAAAATTACTTATTACAAATAAATATGTTGCCAAGCAAGATTTGAACTTGGTTTCCTGATTCCAAATTCAGTGGTTTTTAGTCATCCCAACTGCTTTCATGTAGACTTACAAAAATTTAGAAATGGTTTCAAAATCATATAAAACAGCTAAATGTCTATTAGGTTCTTATTTTTCTTTTAAACTGCTTATATTCACAATAATTACCATTTAAAAATTTGTATTGGGTACATGACCAAATCTTTTACAGAATGTAATCTTTCTTAGGAAGAGTGAGGCAATAATTATGAATAAAAATATTTATTAAAGCAGCACCAAATACATTTGGTATTTTTGGGGAAATAGTTAAGATAAAAAGTCAATTGTTACAAGCAGGAGACATGCATACCCAACAGTGACTGATGATAAATTACAGCAAGATTCAGCTCCTCCTGGTACGCAAGCAGCTAGACTCTCTGCAGAGACAATTCTGACAATTGCTATACAAACAAACCTTCAAAGATGAATTAAAACCCTCTTGGTGTCTACTGGAATATTGTTTAGAAAAAATATTTAATGAATCAACTGGAACAGCTTATCAGCATTGGCCTAGGGAGAATTATAATTAGTATAGCTGAATGCAGGAATGCCTCAAATGGAAGTGATAGGGAAGAATGCTCTAAATTGTGCCTTTCTGAACCAGTCAAAAGGAGATCTTGTGAATAATTGATGGTGACTTTCAATGACAACTGCTTATTGGCTGTATCTTGAAAATTCAAACCAAGAAGTAGCAGCTTCACTTCCTCCTAATCAGTGTAGAGACAATGGGCAATGTTTGGATCCTCAAGAAAGGAAACGCCAGAGCTGGGAGTATTTACTCTGGCTGTATGGAATATTCAGATATGATCAGACTCTTGAATAGATGTAATGCATCAAACAGAAGCAAAGGGAAGAGAACAACAGGTGAATATACTCTGCAGTGTCTTTGAGTACAGTGATTGAGGACTGAGCCCCAAACCCAACAGGATAGGAGTCAGGCTTAATCATGTACTAGTTGCAGGACCTTGGGCAGGATACTTCAGTTCACCTATCCAGGGGTTAGTTTACTCATCTTCAGAGTAAGAATCATAACAGTCAGCTCATAGATATTGTTAAATAATGTATAGAGTATAATTGATACAGTTCTTGGGATATAGTAAATGCTAAATAGTATCCAATATTATGTTATTATAATATTACTATTATTAGGCTTCAAAGTAAATTAGGTATTAAAATTAAGGTTAAATTTTTAAAATACCATGTTCATGAGACTTTTCTTCCTACAAATTGTACTTATGCTGCAAATGATGGTGGCTATAATCTGAATAATATTATTGAGAGATTTGTAAGATGATGATGCATTATCTTGTGTCATTTGTTATATAGGGAAGCAATGTGGCTCTATTGTATTCATAACACAATAGCAAAAGTCAAAGGAAATGCAGCCAAATTTAGCCAGTGTTTCAGTGTGTTCCACCCCTGGTATAAAATGGGATGTCAAAGGAAGTAGTTGATTTTGCAACCGGTTTATACTTATAGGAGAACTTTGCCTGAGTCCACTGCCTTCAGCTCTGTGCATGGACTTTACCTGCTCAGCTGTCCAATGAATGCCATCAGTTTTATGGCGTACAGAAGCAGAGGTGGCTTAATTAGCATGCATACCTGTGCACCCACTTCAAATTATGTTACTGGTTCTACATAAAGTAAGTATCTACCCCACACATGAAAGTAGGTCAATACATCTTTACTGCCCTGATATCTTTATTATCTTCACTGAGATAAAAATAAAGAACTGTTAATTTTTAACATTTAACCTATAAAAATTCTACTTATAGTAAATGAAGAATTAAGAAGCAATATTATCAGGGCATCATTATAAAAAAGAATCAGAACTGAGTTAATTATCAGGCTATTAGGCCCAACAATTATAAGCTCCTAACTGTAGGGATCCAGTTTGTTTGAAGCTGGCGATTGTGACTTAGCCCTGTAACAAAAGCTGACAGGAGCAAAGTGGTGGGCAGGAGCCAGACCCTCAAATCGGTTTTCCTATGGGAACCAGACCTAGAAAATGCATCCAGACCGTTATGGCTTGCTCTTGCTAAAACTCCCTCGTGCTGGTTTGCAACAGTAGGTGTTTATTGCCTATCTTCAAGGTAATTTTCAAAGCCTGTATGAATTTTCCCAAGGATGGAATGTAATCACCTCACCACCTTTCCCTCTGCATTTGTTATTTTCATTTCCTTGATTGTACCTAAAATGTAGATAGCAATATTCTATGTAATAGATAATAAGACCTGATAGAAATAATAAAAGCCTATCCAGGCAAGGGTCAGGATGCTCTCCCCTTGAGAGAAGTGGCCACAGGACTCTCATCTTAAGAGAGTCCCTGTACTGTCCCTTTTTCTCCACAGCACTTCTATAGTCTGTGTGCATTTTTTCTCACCTTCAGCCACAACATGCAGACTCTGCTGGCCAGAGTCTGCCACACCTAACATGCATTCTTCATGCTATATAAGTCTACAAGTTCTTATGTTCTATTAAGCCTTTTAACTCAATTAACTTTGAATTAATATTCAAAATTTTATACTTAACTGCATAGACCCACATATTTTTTGGTTTAAGAAAGAAAAAGATGCAGTTTGCCTGGCATGTGATTACACATCCTGTAGATTTAAATGAAACTCCTTTGTAATAGCCACAGGAAGAGCAAGAATTAACATAGTAGGAAAGAGAACAATTCATTATTTTGTCTAAAATTATTATCATAAGAACTCCTAGATATTAAAGTGCCACCTTTCTCTTAGAAACACATATATCTAAACAATTTGTTCTATGATTCCAGTGGGCAAGGTTAGTTCTCCTGGGTCAGATTAATTTAAAGGTAGTCATAAATAAATACAAAAATTTAAATACTCAACAGACAATTCAATTTTGTGTATTTTGTGACTTTAAGTACTATCAAAACTTTTAGAGATTAAATATGAGTTATGTTAGGATAATGATCACCCTTTTATAGTTGAAAAGCAATAAAATTGCTTTTTTATAGAAATCTACCCAGAAAAATTACAGAAATCTACCCAGACGGGTATAGAATGGAGCAGCGGATGCACGTGAGGGGGGCACTGCAGTTTCCTGTGGTGGGAATCAGTAGCTATTCTCTGCACTGTAGAAGGCTGTTCAATATTACTCGTGTACCGAACATGTTCATAAACCCTTCATATGGAGACTGTTAAGTAGTTTATATGCATTGCATTGGATTTCCTTTCTCCGAGGTTTATGCCCCTTCTTCAGTGTTTATAAACATCTGTTAATAGTACTGCTGCTCTCTCATTTTCCAACTTCAAAACCTGAGAATATTCTAGGTCTCTCCTTCCCCAAGTGCCAAGCACTGAGGCTGTGAACAGCTTATTTTTTTGTTTTACAATGATGCAGTCTACACCATATTTCCACCAATAAACTCAGTAAAACATCTATCACATTCCCATTACATAACAGGAAGACACAGTTTCTTCAGAGAGATGAATTTACTGAGGCCACAGGGAAACTTACTGAAACAACGAGGACCAGAACCATGGTTGGTTGAGCCTCAGATGATTAATTTTTCCACCTCCCTCTACTTCTGTTGTTTTATTTTCACAGCATTTCTCACAACTGTTTCAACTGCCTCTTCCTTTGATCTGTCTCCTATTGTTTTTGGCACTAATGCCCTGACTGGTATCTCTATTGTTTGCAGGCAGGCTATATACCACTGCTAGCTTCTTGCTTTTGAGGCCATTCTCACCTCCCTCAACCCTATGTTCCAAATTTTCAAAGACCACTTTTTTACAAAGTCATGTTTAAATGCCTTAAATGCCTTAGTGTTACAATGAGCATCCCCCTAAAATTAATATTTTGAAATCCTAACCCCCAAAGTTGATGACATTCAGAGCCAGGGCCTTGGGAGGTGCTTAGTGCATGAGGGTGGAGCCCTCATGACTGCAGTTAGCACCTTGATGAAAGAGACCCCACAGAGACCCCTCGCTGCTCTCACTATGTGAGGACACAGTGAGGAGTCACCAGCTGTGAGCCAAAAAGGGACCCTCACCAGAATATGACCAGGTTGGCACCTTGATCTTGGACCTCCTGGCCTCTAAAACTGTGAGAAATTTCTGTTGTTTATAAGCCACCCAGCCTGTGGTATTTTTTTTGACAGCCCAAATAAACTAAGATACTTAGCTGGGTACCCATGGCCTTCTGTAATCTACCAAATTCAATGCCTGCTTACCTACACATTCAATTTGTCAGCCATTCAACAGATGCTATTGAGTTGTTTTTGTATACCAGACATTTTGTCAGGTAATGCCAAAATGAATAAGATATAGTCTGGTCTTATTCATCAAGGAGCTTTCTTTAATTACCTATGCAGAGAAAAATGTTCCACACAGGTGAATTTGATTGTTTTATAAGTGTCTTATCGGAAAAAATTTTAAGAAACATGTGGACAAATATATATACTATAAGCACTTGTTTTATATTGATGACTAATTTATGTAAGATAGGATTCCTTGAAAAATTCAAGCAATATTTCAGTGATCTTTGAATTACTTAACTATTTACCCAAGTTCGAGTAAGTGCCTTTTCTATCTTATGGTCTTGCTAAACTGCACAGATCTACTAAGTACCATTTAAATAGAAAGAGAGAGTAAAACTTATTTTTTCACTGATAACTTACCAGGAGATAGAATGTTGTCATTGTCTGTGTTTCTTTGGGTTCGGCTAATGAGGAGAGTGGTAACATTCACTGTTGGTTTCTTAAGTGCATTGGGTTTCTTCAGCAATGACTTGACTTGCTTCTGAGACTTGAAAACATTTGCAAGACTAGACAATGATTGATTTATATACCAAGTTAAATTAGATAGAGCAATTTGAGTTTTTATTTCAATTACTGATTCTATAAATTCTGTCAGACCTTTCTGCAGAAGCTGAACATCTGGTCGAGAACCGTTTACCAACTTAGGTACGGTAGCGTTCAGTTTTGATACACGTGTGGAAGCATTATGACACACTGTTAAAGCTTCATAGAGAGTTTTGTTAAGCAAAGAGAAGTTAATTGAAAGATGAGTGGATTTTGTTTCCAGGGCCTTAAATCTAGAATTTAATACCCGCAGTTGGAGAGCCTGGTCTTTTTCGTTTGTTGCCACACTACCTGGTTTTAGTGAAGCGTAATATGGGGTGAGTGTCTTGGTCACTTTAGACTCGATGCCTTGCAACCGTGCTTCAAAACGTTTGGAAATCTTTGTGGCTGAGAGCACTTTCTCCTCCAAATGACTCATATTTTCCTGGTATTGTTTCACTTGGGAAGTGGTTTCATTGATAATTTCATAAATCTTTTGTAAATTGAACTGACTTAGTTTTTCTTCTTTAGGAATCTCTGCAAGGGCCTTGGCAACTTGCAAAACAAAGTTATATCTCTGATCGTCATTGACTAAAATCTGAATGGAATCATTCAAACGTTGGAACTGAGGAATAAATGTCAAAATAGCTTCCATATTTTGGGTACATTTATCTTTGGCCATGGGGTTGCACTTTATTGTACTTAAAGTCTCTTTTAACGCATAGTTATCTTGAATGAAATCAATGGCATTATTTATAATAGTCATTGTCTTATTTAGGCCATCTTCCAATTCTGAGGCATATTCATTGATACGTCTGTCTAAGATATCACTACGACTCTGTGCTTCATTTCTCAGTAAGTTGTATCTCTTTGTAAGCTCTTTGATAAGAAAATTTAGACTGTTGACAGCACTAGTCAGGCTTTCCACTTTTTTCCTTATAGCTGTTGCTTCTTTTGGTTGTTCATATGCCATTGTCTTTGTAAACGATGCTCCCTGCTCCAGCAAGGGTTGAAGGATCTCCATATCATGAGTCAAATCATTTAGCTGCTCATTCATTTTATCAATTTTATTGGCGATGGGAAAGAGAACCTCAGCCAATGTTTGGTTTAAAACTTGTAAATTCTCTTCTGTGTCCATAATTTGAAATTTAAAATCATTTCTGCATTTGGATAACATGTCTTCACATTCACCCCTAAAAAACTCTTTCTCCATTTCAAAAGTAATGGTGAGATTGTTAATCTTGCTCTCTTGGATGTGCAAATCATCAAACATTTGGAGCATCATCAAACCCTGCTTCTTTATATTCTCAGGCAGAGTAGACAGGTACTCGGTGACATTACTGCTAACTGATTCAGCAGCTGGAACGCTCTGATGTGATACTTGTTCTGTTGATTCTTCATGCACTTCCTTCATTTTAGAAAGACTCTTATTGAAGGATTCATAATACAGAACATTCCTCCAGTGTTCCTGTTCTAGAGCATCTTCTAAATGAGTCTGTTTTGCTTCTAGTTCTTTGATAGGCTTCTCACATGTAAAAGACATTTCTTGCCTTAGATTCACAATGTGATTTTTAAGATCTAGTATATCAGTCAAAGTGGGCCTATTTTCTTGCATTAAAATAGACTTTTGCTGGACTGCTATTGAGACCATGGATTCATTTACTTGTCGAATGACATGTTTGGTGTCTTCAAGGTCCTCTGATAGTCTCGACACATTCTGGAAGAGCTGTGCTATAGTCTCTTGCATGCCTTTTTGGAAAATTTTAAATTGTTGTCTAACTGTGTCCTTTACCAGATCATTAATGCTGTTGGATTTTAGATCTAGAGAAAGAAGTAATAAAAATAAACAATAAATGACATATGATTTTAATGATGTAAACTTTAGACATCTCTAAAAAAGATACATTTGAGGCCAAACACTAATAGCATATAGTAATAAAAATACTTCTGGACTACACTTATAAAATTTTTTAACATTTCTGCAGTCTATAGAAGGTGATCACTTTCTTAATTGATAAGTCTGAAGGGGGAAATCAGATGCAGTGCAGAATATACCAGAACCATAAAACTAAGTTTCTTTGGACAAAATACATGAGACAGCTACCACTGTCCTCAGCTAACAGGCTCTTGTGTGTGATGATTCTAAGTCTAGTTCTAGTCTTGTATGAAAAGTAATGACTTTGGGCTTTCTGCCTTAGTACATATTACCTGATGTTAGGTCATACTTGTGTTGCTAGGTTTCTAGTAATTAAATTTCTGAGTTTATGTTTTGAGGTTATAAAAACTAATAAATTGACTACAGAGAATAATTTTATAGATTCCCAAATGAGGAATAATATGAATAGTCACAATATTCAACAAGTTTATAATAATAGTAAATAATAATAATAGTAATAATAGGTTTAGAGATTAATAAATCAAATGAAAACAGAAATTCAAGCTATACATTGATTATTATAATATGACATTAATTCTTAACCAAAAGAGAAGAGGCCTCTGCCCACTACTGGAACACATAGTAGCATCTCCAGTATTAGAAAGCATGGACTGATCGCAGCCATGGATAGTTCTAAAAGTAGCATTAAAAAAAAAAAAAAGGAAATTAAAAAGAGCCTGTACTATTTAGAAGTGTTGAGAATAGGAAATGAGTATTTAAAAATTTTAAAAATCAAAGTAAAACTGAATGAAACAAAATATATGTTACAAAAAACAGAAAATGAGAAAAAATAAAACATATCCTTGAGGCATGTTTATAATACACATGAAGCACATACAAATGGAAGATACGTCCATTCTGACATGTAAGCAATGATACCAGCAACACAATACAAAGAATTTTAAACAATGAGGTCTGGACAGTGGGGTTTTATGAAATGAGTTATGGCTACTATGAAGCATATTCAAGAAAGATGATTATAGGGCTAAAATATAGAGTCTCTATGTATATAATTTGTTAGGGAGTCTCTAATAATACTTAGAATGCAAAAAAGACTTACAGAAAAATTATTATGAAAGAGAATTATACCAAATGAAATGTTGTATTGCTTGAGCACCTTGATATTATTTAATCTGGTACTAAGACAAAGCTGTAAATGTTTATATGGATAAATATTTTCCTGGAAATACTAGACCCTAAATATCAATGTTGGAAATCCTAGACCTTTAATCTTTAGGGTCTAGGATTTCCAACATTAAAAAATATTATCATGTATTTCTAAACCTAGTGAACACTGGAATAAATTTAAAAGGCAAAAAAAGTAACTAATCGATTTGAATATAATAGAAAATAAAACATGAAGCATGAAACAGCACTCAATAACACATAGCAGCAAAGCACTGAGGAAAGGCTAAATTAATTATAGAAGATTACATAGCCACAATTAAAGTAACTTCTACTGAAATAGTCCTAGCTTTTGTATTTAATAACATGAATAATTATACCAGAAAGCCTTTCTGAAGTATTTTTTTCTCCAAATTTTACTTAGCAGTTAACCAGTCACCCATTTGTAAAATGAACCTTGAGTACATTCTATATGCTACACATAAATTGAGATTTGGAGAATTTGATTTCTGACATCATAAATAAAATATATTAGCTCTACTGAGTGTAGGCAATTTTTAATAGCAAAGTTATTTTTATTGCACTTTCTACAGGACCATTTAATTATTTCCTGTTTGTTAACATTATCTTTAATTCTTATGACAACTTGATGAAATACAATGAAATATTTACAGTTAGAAATCAGACTTTCTTGAAAATTATAATCTTATCATTTTGGCTTTAAAATGATTTTCAAGATTGCAAAGGCAAAATAAAACTTAAGCATACTTGAATTAATGAATGAATTGTGGACAATAACAATAGGTGTTCAATTTCAGCAACTGAGAAATGATGTGATCTGAAAGTCCAAAAAGGAATGATAGTAGGGAAAAACACTATAAATAGGTAAAGATTAGTACAGAATCTTGATCAAAGTAATTAAGAAAGTAGTAAACAATGAAAATGAAAATTAGGACATCCTTTAGCTGTTATTTAATAAAAAAATATATTGGGTAAAGAGTAAGAACTATCTGAAAATAAATAAGATTATTAGCTTAAAAACTTGTTTCAGGGTAAGAAGCTTTTCAGGTAACATATCTGTAATTTATAACCAAAGAAAGGAACATCTGTGCCAGGATCAGGTTTTGCAAAAATACATAAAAGTGATTTATGTTAATAATTTAATGGGCATATCATATTAACCCTATTTGGTTCTCATGTGTTTCTTTTACTTTCTAAAAATGATATTGTATTTGGTCACTTAACAGATACACTTGATATTAGACACCTTGACCTGCCCCTTCTGTGGCTATGGTTTATAACCTATTCATAACATTCAAACACCTCTTAAGGAGTGGGGGCATTTGATTTTGAACACTTTCTAGGACTATTAGCAGATAAAACAGTGTTTCTCACCTCAGAATTAGACTAACCAAGAGAAGAGGTTGTGGTTTTGCTAGGCAAGCACAGTGCCTGGAAGAGTGAGTTTAGTTTTTGTTGCCTGTACCAACATTCATTAACTATAAGCCCTCTGATTCTCATAATTGGTTATGCTCAGTACACAATTAACGCATCCTAATGAGGAAGGAATTTTGTTGCTTTATAAGTGTATACTTTTTTTCTGTGTTGCTGTTGTATTTTTGTTAGTAGGTTTACAAGAAGCAGGTGACAGGCCTAATTCTCTCAGGTTATGCTGTGTCTTTTTGACTTCCTGCTCATGCTATCACTTCAGGAAAAATGTATTTCTCTCTTATGCTTGTCATCAGTAAGTTTTAGCCATAGGGAACATGCCAGAAATGTAGGACAGGGTCTTTCTCTCCATGGCTTGCTTACTAATACCAACTATTTACATGATTAAAAACAATCATGGCTGATTCTATACTGGTAGATGATATGGAAATAGAAAATGCCAACTTTTAAATATCTTACCTGTAAACCACAGGTGAAAATAGAAAAAAAAGTTGTGAGTGACAGAAATGGAGTTGTACAGTCAGTATTTGTTATGTATAGAACAAAGTGAAAGGGACCAATAATCCTGAAACTTCAAAACAAACAACAAACCCAGTGAACTGAGAAGTTCCTAGTAGCCAAGATACTTTATTAGTATATCCATGCTTTACCTGAACCCACTCTGGCTAATTAATTCCTCCTGATTAATCTTCAATTAGTTGAGACGGTTTCTCTTCAAAAAAGCCTTCCCTGGTCTCCTGACACTGGATTTGTTGAAATTATCAATCAGATCCATTGTACCCTGTGCTTAGCGCGACCACAGCAATTACTCACTATCTACAGATATCTATGGGGGGCAGAATTATGCTGCCCTGTCCAAGATGTCCACACCTAATTCCCTAGACTGGTGAATATGTTATCTCATAATAGTTGGCAAACAGGCCTTATGAGATGTGATTAAGGTTAAGAACTGTGAGATGAGGAGATCAGTCTGAATTACACAGGTGAGCCAATGTAATCCTTTGTGTCCTTAAAAGAGGAAAGGGAAGGCAGAAGAGTGGGTCTGAGGGATGGTAGAAGGACTCAACAGTTGTTGCAGGCTTTTGAAGGTGCAGAAAGAAGTCCATGAGCCAAGAAATGTAGTGGTCTCTAGAAGCTGAGAACAAACGTCAGTCCTACTACTGCGAGAAAATGAATTCTGACAACTTGAATTAGCAGGGTACAGATTGTCGCATTGAACCCCCAGAAAGGAACACAACCTGCTGCTTTAAAAGCACAAAATTAATTTAGTGGGTTGTCTTTTTGTTGATGGTTTCCATTGCTGTGCAAAAAACATTTTAGTTTGATGCAGTCCCATTTGTTTATTTTTTCCCTTTCCTGAGGAGACTCCTAGATAGAGAGCAGACTGATAGTTCTTGTGGAGGAGGTGAGTTGGGGCATGGAGGGATAGAGCAAAAAATGAAAAGGGCTTGTGGACAGGGACAACAGTGTGGTGGTTGCAGGGGGAGGGCATGGGTGGAGGTAGCAGAGGGTGTATGGGGGATAAATGGTAATGGAAAAAATACAATAAAAATAATAGCTGTTAAAAAATAAAAGCACAAAATTCAGGCAAAGCTGATTCACATTGATAAAG
Organism: Phyllostomus discolor; assembly: GCF_004126475.2. NCBI lineage: Eukaryota > Metazoa > Chordata > Mammalia > Chiroptera > Phyllostomidae > Phyllostomus > Phyllostomus discolor. The sequence continues at coordinate 98,670,804 of NC_040903.2, forward strand.
GAATTATTATTTCTCTGACCTGAGATATTTTAGAATATGTTTTATTGATTATACTCCAGGAGCTAAATATTATATCTTCATCAATATTACTGAGACAGCCATGAATCTAGCTATCATGTTAATCATCCCTTAATCTCATCTGTATCCTGAACTGGAAATGACAATAAAAATAAATTAAATATGGCTCATAGTCATGTTTCTTTTAAATATAAAGGAATACCAGTCAGTTAAGCTATAACTAGGTACATAACATCAATAAATCAGATGAAATATTTAGTCAAAGATCTGACTATATAGTGAAAAATATTTAGTTTTTTAAATTATTTTGGAAACTAAGTTATTAAAAATCTTATTTAAAAATGTATATCAAATTAATATACCACCCAATCTAAAGCAAAGTTACCTAAGTGATAAAAGGTAAATGAGTTATTTGCCTTTTGTCTGAACTGAATGAATGATTTACTTGGTTTTACTTTTACCTTTTAGAAAAGATTGAAATTCCCTGCCTTTATTTTCATTGATTTTCTCTTCTAGGGAGGAGAATGTGCTCCTTACATCCGTCACAGCCAAAGAAATATCGTCAATCTTGTTCTGCAAAAGGGTCAGTTTCATTGCTTGGTGGTTCATTTGGTCAGTCATTTTTTGTGCCACTGCTGTATGTGGAGAAAGAGAAAATTGGAAACATTAAAAAGACATATTTAAAACCTTTCAAATATTATGATAGGTTTAAAGGTAATTCAAACAAATAATGTTTGCACTATATATTTAAAAGTATAGGCTATATGCACTTAGCAAATGGCAACCAGAATTTTATACTATTTAGGGGTAGAAATTTGTAAGAAAGTTGTATAATAGTTTAGAGTTCTAATATTTTTTAACTAAAATAGCTTAGTTTTAAAATCTTTTTTTCTCAGTAGATGAAGACATTCAGGGTCAGAAAATAAAAATAACTCAACTGAAAATAACTTGCTTGAGGTTGCAGAGCTAAGGCCTCACCACCTGCCTTTGGAGCCAGTGTGCCTGTATTGAGTATGTTTAGCTGTGTACTTGCACATATGTGGTTGTATCTATACTCCGAGACCTTCGTCCTTTCCTGAGGTATTCTTTAATAGAAGATAGATCTCAGTTTAAATAACTGTATATAGCAATGATACGTTTAATGCCTTTTGAAGTGCACTTCAATAATTTAAGGATGATTTATGATATTTGATGAAGATACTGAATTTCCCTTAAGAAATTCGAGTATAGTTTCTAAGCTATATTCACCTACATTCTTAAAGAGAGCCCCTTAAGTCACATTTCTTAATTTGATTGCATGATTTTGTATGGCTACTCCAAATACAGTGAAGATGTTTTATCAGTAAACAAACTATGTTTCTAAGAGATAAAATGAAGCCTAAAAGAAATGGTATTTATGACTAGAAATATGAGAACATATGTAATAGGACAGTTTGGGATCAACAAAAGGTTCTTGTTGGTTCTTAGTCACAATTCTTCTCTCCAGTCAGTGATCACTGTCCCTTAGTGATCTCCATCAGCCAGCAGAAGAAGCCGTCTAGCTCTCTTAAAAGAATCAAGGCATTCCTTCCATGTCAAGTGTCTCCCATGATTGCACTCTTTGGAGGATAAAAGTTTGAATTTACTTTGGAAACCTATGATTTCCTAGTAGCAGCATTTGTATTCTGTGTCTGCGCACAGAGCTTCAATAATTACACAGGGTCTCTTCAGGCTGGGAACCTGCAGCTCAGCCAGAGTTTCTCTCAACATGCAGCACCAATAGCCAAGGGTTCAGAGGTATGTTAATGTATCACCAACAAACATTTGACAGCCAAGTGATTTCTTGTTTGGAAGTTGTCGTAAATAGCCTTGATAAGAATTGGGTTAGGGATGATAGTAATTACAATCCATGACCTGGGTCACAACAGTCTTGCTGCTGCTGTCTCTGCTGCTCGGCTGTCCCTCCGCCAACGGCTGCGTGACTCTCAGCCTGGTGGCTGTGTATCAAGTGCTGCTGTTCCTGGGCTAGACAGAAGCAAAAGAGAGGAGAGAGAGTTATATATTGAGACTGCCTCATATTTTCCAGTCCTGAGCAATAATGTGGCTGACATGCATTTTCACATTTACTGAAGCATGCCCTGGTGACTGCAGAAGAAGCGACTTCGCCAGGACCCATAGGGCAACGCGCAATTTCATTGATTTTGGAAGTGCAGGCCTCTCATTGTGTTCTGAAAAAGTATGCAGGTCTCCTTGCAAACGAAAGTGGTTGGTAGTTTGGGGAAACTGCAAACTGACAGGCATAAACTGCTGCATAATGGAGGCGACTTTAAAATGGTCTGTGTTAAAAGTCATAGCAGTTTTTTGTAAGTTGTCTGCCCCAAAGGCTGCTTGTTTAACAGTGCAATTTCCAACTGGTGTCTACCTGGAAATGAGGGAGAGCTATGGATTCCTGTAATAGTGCCACGTAAGTGGTTTTTCCCAGATATTTAAGAAATACATGGGCTCAAAACCTAAGAACTACAAGTAAACTATTATAGGACATGCTTCAAGGGAATCAACCTGTAAAATCAGTGACATTTAAAAAAAGTAGAAAGTTTTATAAAATAAATCTCTCTGTTAAAAAAATTGCTTTCCATTTCCCATGAATCAAGTAGTATTTTATATGGCAATATAATTTTTCTTCAGGGAAAACAAGTAAAGGAAGACATTAAAAATATTCAACATATAAAGTAATATATATGTATAATTTGTAGAATTCTAATGAAAAATTTTATTTTTTGAAGTCTGCATATCAGACATGAGAAAACAAGTGTTTGGTGTCTGTACTTCTTCCCACGTGAAATTATGTACCAATGAAACAACACCTTTGTCACATGTCAGCTATGCTGTCTAAAGCACATGGAGTTGTGACAATAATACTAAAGCATCTCCACTCCATAGAAACTATAATATATTTAACACTAATTTGAGGTAGCCTCTATTGTCAGATTGAATTTTGTGTTGCTTTTCTTCAGAGCATTGAGCTAAATCAATGAATTTTCACTCATATCCAAGGTTTTTGTTTTGATTTTGTTTCTTCCTGCCTCCCCTCTCCTTGCTATATTATAGATAATCCTACAGAACCGTGTATTTATTGGGTTGAATAAGACAATATGCAGCTTGGGAAAAAGTATACTTATTTGGGGTCTGCTGTATGTGGTAGAAAGTGTTAATTTTCTGCTAAGTCCTAGCAATAAAGTTCTCCTGGTCTAAATTCAAGTTAACTCTTACAAAAATATCCACTAAATAATTATACACACTTTAAAGGTTTTATTTATTTATTTTTCGAGAGAGGGGAAAGGGAGGGAGAAAGAGAGGGGGAGAAAAACATCAATGTGTGGTTGTCTCTCACATGCCCCCTACTGGGGACCTGGCCTGCAACCCAGACATGTGCCCTGACTGGGAATCGAACCAACAATCCTTTGGTTCACAGGCTGGCACTCAATCCACTGAGCTACACCAGCCAAAGCTAACTGTACACATTTTTAAAGTCAAGATTTCTCCTTAGATAATGTAATAAAGCATTTTTTTTGGCAGCTAAAATCTGCCTACCCTAGAGGATACTTAGAGAAACGGTTCTGGAACCAGGGTCCTTCAATCAGCCATATCAGCATCACCTGGGATCTTTTCAATATGCAATTTCTAGTCTCCACCCCCACACCTGCTCATTTAAAAAACTGAAGTGGGGCAGCAAACTGGTTTAACGAGCTGCTTTCCAGGTGATCCCACCATACACTAAAGTGTGAGAACCACTGGATGAGGGTGTAAAGATTAATCTTCCTTAGCAACTTCCCACATCCCTACCTTCCCTGTTCTTCCCTGTTTCCCTCAGCAGTGAAGGAGTGTTCAGGATACAGACTTGTACGTATTTACAGCAAGGGAACAGGTGGGTTTATTGGGATGAACAAATGTTCTTCTCACGTTCTTACCATTTTGAGCTAGATCACAGGAATACAAAAAGAGCTGGTGTTTTAAAGGCATACCATCACTTAATAGAGAGCAGGTTCTTTGTTAGGAAGCAACACATAATTACAGTAAAAACAGAGACTAGGCACACAAACAAGGTTACTAGGAAGATTTCCTTTTTTATTAACTTCACCATGTTATGGATTTTTTCAACATTTCTTTACAATAGTGGTTTTTCATCAGGTCTGGAAGTCAGAAGCACCAGTGAACTTTGAAACACTAGAAGTGTGAAATGTTCTTTCCATTACCCTACTTGAAGATTCTGATTCAGATCAGTTCTGGGGAATGGGAATATATATAAAATTTTAAAACTTTACAGGTGATTTTGAAGTACAACATTGCTTAAGAAGTACTGACTTAGAACAACTTGCAAGATTTTCTAGTTCTAATAAGTAAATTCATTGCTTAAAATAGTAGATATTTTTATATTAAAATTGCAATCCAGAAATTGATCTTTATGGATTTTTAAACAGCCACACACACTTGTTGATAACAAGAGCATATGTTAACGAGTTTATTTAACTCCAGTGAGTGAAAACCCAAGTCTCCCACCACTCACTCCATAGTGAAGTGAGCCTTTATACGGAGGAGATGAAGTAGGCTGAGGTGGAAGGTGTTTTCACAGTTCCATGATTATTCCCTCATACAGACAATTCCATTCTCTTTCTTGTTTTGACACAAGATTCCTGAGTATGTACTGCTAAGCCAGGAAGCATGTGAAGAGAGTTTGAGCCACCTTCCTAGCAATCAAACATAGAGCCCACTGACAATTCTGAATGTCTCAGAAATAAAAGGCCCTTTCCATGAAAAACCTAGGTTATCACTGGTCACTAGCATCTAGCAATGTTCTACATACCTCACCTCCAAGGTCATATTTAGTCAGTATGTAGTAATGTGGTCTACCAATTATTTAAATGTTCAAATGAAGCCATACCTGTTGGCAAATATGTGATAATAAAGTGTGATAACTGATAAATTATTTATAAATATAAAATTAACTTGTTGCTAGTTAATTGTGGATGCATAATAAAGGATATGTCTTATAGAATAGATGCTTACTGGAATTCCTATTGTGAAATATCTGAGAAGTAGGTATTCTCAGAACTAACAATCTGCTGGGCCAGGCCCACAACAGGCACTACACCGAGTCCATGAAACATGCAGTGTTTTAGCAGAATCATCACATTATTTGGTGCTTACTTTAGTTTACTTGTTATTACATACTAATTGTTTTTAGTGCACAGTTTTTCACAAGTATTATTTGAGAAGTTATAATAAATTATTAAAACTAGTTAGTATGGAAAAACTTTTGATATACAAAGTAACAACTGAATTCATTGTTCAGTGTTTGAATATGGCCCCTGGGCCTTGCTACCCCACCCTCACAGTCAAGGTGGGTTGAGGTATTCATGACCCTGACTGAAGCGGAGGGATGTCAATAAAAATCACAAGCATTTTAAGTAGAGTTTATTTCTAGAGGTTCACAATACTTTGCTGAAGTTTATTATAACTCATAAGGTATTTTTATATTGTATTATTATATTCTAATGAAAATAGGTCTCTTATCTCACTGTTTATAAAGTACTGCATGTTGTACATTGAAATGAATGTGGAGATTATAACACTGTATTTCATTTAGTTTCCTTCTCCCTTTGAGAAAGACTGGAAAAGCAGGGAATCACACCACACACTCACCCAAGAGTAGGCAGGGGTATTATAACTCCTCCAGGGTCATATTTGGGTGGGGGCACTTTATCCTCACAGTTCTCTCTGTGCCGCCCAGTTGAGGTAAGATCCTGCATGTGCAGGAAGTGAAAACAAACCTGGGCACGAGGTTCAGTGTCAAGAATAGAAAGGCGGTAACTGAAGAGTTAAAACCTAATTTTCTAATGACCTTAGGGTCAAAAGAATTTAAAATAAATATCATTATGTGATCTGGAAAAATGCTGTTTCTTTACAAACAAGGGAAAAGAAAGTGATATACTAGAGAAAGTCAGATTAGAAATAAAATCTAAAAAGATTAGAAAAAATTAAATCAATGACAAGTCATTTTCTTTAGAAAGAAAAAAGAAATTGAAAGGGATAAAAAATAATACATAGAAATATTGAATGAAAATCTCTGGTTTTTTGGCTACTAATTTTTGGTGATTCACTCCTCATTATGTGGATACATAATATATATGAAATAAAAAAGTTCTCTGCAATGTTGTAAATTTTTGAAAAGACTGATTTAAAAGAAAATAAAATCAGAAAAAATAAATAAATAAAAGAAAACAATTAGAAAAATACTTCAAATATTGAATGACAAAACTAATGTGATTTAATGCATGCATTAAACTTTCCCTTTGCTCTTAGCTATAGTTATGTTTAAATTAATTGCTTTAGGAGGAAATAGGTTATGGAGCTCCTAACTTTAAAAAAAGCAGTAAACATCACACAAAAATCTTTGGGATTCAATTGTCATATGAACTTCTTTTCTCTGGAAATCATTGGATGGGGTCCCTGCCAAGGCTGTTAAAAACTTGAAATGTCTGTTTAACAAATTCAGTAGTTTGTTATCTTTTTCTAGCTCTGTTTGTTGACCTGAGTTCAATGGTTGCAATTATCCCAATTTACTGCTCAGGATTTAGCTGGTGGAAAAGTGCTGATAGAATCTCTGACAGTGGAGTCACTCTCCTGGAACTTTATCCTGGATAATTGATGCTCTTTATTTTTTCATTTAGCAAACTTCCTGTCTTCCCAAATGTATTCTCTATCACAAGGACTGCCACAGGTCCTAGGTTTTTGAGGCAATCTATCCCTTCGTGCACTTAAGCACAGACCTTTGCTTTGTCCCATGGGGCATAGATTTCTGGTCCTGCCTAAGAAATAGGAGCTGAGACAAAAAGGCATTTACTTGTGAACTTCAGATTTTTAAATAATTCGATATATTTAAAAAGTTGGATGGCTTTTTTCTCTTCTCCTAATACAAGTACTCTTTTCCTTGCTCTATAGACTTAGAGAAGAAAGCAAGGTTGGCAAATGTCAAGAGCTGCAGCTTACATATTAGGTGAATTTTCTTCCTCCCTCCTCCCCTTGGTTCCTTTCCTTCCTCCTTCCTCCCTTCCTTCCTCCCTTCCTTCCTTCCTTCCTTCCTTCCTTCCTTCCTTCCTTCCTTCCTTCCTTCCTTCCTTCCTTCCTTCCTCCTTTCTATTATACAGGTGCTATTTGTGAATGCTTTTTTTCCCAGACCTTTTAGACAAATGGAGGAAGTCATTAATGGCAATTCAGTAATGAAGAAGTTTGCTCTCTCTCCCTTAGAACCAGAAATGTTCCTGTGTAACTTGACGACAGGTTTCCAGCTGATCCTGCAATATTAAGTGAATGCTTGCGTGGTAGAGTTCAGTACATATATCTTTACTGAGATTTAGTAGTTAAATTGAATAAGGCAGTTTGGAGCAACAAAGACTTAAGGTACATGGGTGTTTTTTTTATGAAATCTTGTGATTTTATTGAGCAATGTGTTTACAGGAGGTGTTCTTTCTTAGGACATTAATCACCACTTGGAAGAATCAGGCAAAAATACAAGAAATATAGGGCTTTTTTCTGTTTTAAATATTATAACTTTCATTTCATATTAATTTAAGTAATATTTTAAAATAATCTTATTGGAGAAACCCTATTTTAAAAGTGTTAGTTAAAATAATTGTTACATAATTTATTGAATTATTTCACAGTACTTGTGAAATGAAATGTTTTCATATACTCATAATGTATGTTAGGGATCAGTTATTCCAATAACTGAACAATTACATTTTTTCAGCATTTAGAATATCTGTGATAGACTTTATATAAGCATAATTTTATAAAATACTTTTTTTTTACTTTTTCCTATATAGATGATCTGACTAAAGCTGACTGGATTATTTTTTAAGAGATTTGCAAAGAAGTCTTTCTTTTTCCTCTCTAATCTAGCATTATTTGAGCTTAAATTCCTGTTCTTCCTGGCATTAGAAAAAGCCACAATTTCCTTGTTCTACTTCAATACAGTATAGAGACACCTACTGGGAAAGCACATTATTGCAAATTTTATAGAGATTGGTTTAAAAAGTGTTGTTACTAACATTTCAAAAAAAATCTCAGAATTAAATCCCTTTCTGAAGACAAACAATCTGACCTTCAAAAAGTATAACAAATATAAAATACATCAAAACTATTACATTGCCATTAGATTGATGTTCCTCCTTTCAACAAAGTTCTATTCACTTAGACTTTTTAAAAATTGGTTTCCTCTTGAAAGTATGACTAATATTTTAAATAAGCTAATCTAGAACTTATTACAAGAATTTTGGTTTTCTGAGTTACAGCAAAAAAGGTCATATGTGAAAGTTCAGTAATCTTATAAACAGCACATTGTAGAATAAGACACAGGAAGAGCTGTCCCATGGATTTTGAATTACCTTGTTCCTTCCTAACAGGTTCCGGATGGACATATAGAGGCAGAGGGAGAAAGAAAAAGACAGATGGGTACCGAGTAGAGAAGTAAAAGAGTATAGTTGCTAGCAGCTCCAGTTTATTCCTATCTATTAATCACTTTTTATATAATTAAAAAAGATCTTCCTTCTGCAATATAATTTTAAAGGGAATCATTATTTTTTATTTTGTTAAATTTATTTTGTTTGTGAGGAGGAAACTTGCTGGGAAAGCAGGGATTTGTGAAATTTATGTAGTATTTTATGATTTTCTGTGAATAAACTAATCTCCTGATGTGAAGGACTAGCACTGAAGTAATTATCATGATAGTTACATAACCAGGCTATTCCACGCCCTTGAGGGCTCTGAAGAGATTTAAAGATGGATCGGCTACACTGGTTATTCTTGCCATACATGGGGCCACTTGTCATTTGAGACAGCCTGGAGAGTGTTGTCAAAAGAAACCTGACAAATTTTTCTCCCATATAAGAATAAAAGACTGTTGACACATATATAAAGTAGATAAAAGGGGGGGGGGGGCTTGATATGTAATTAGATGAGAATCAGAAGAGAAAAATGTACAAAAAAAACAAAACAAAACAAAAAACCCTGGGGTAGATGAGATAATGAAGAATTGTTGAAGAGACAAAAGGACGCAGGAGTTCTTGATTCTACCAGTGCATCAGTCACATTAATTAAAAATTCAACAGCTTTTACTGTAATAAAATTGAAGAGCAGGCTGGTCGGAATATTGTAGGGAGTAACTAGGTTCTTTTGGAATTACAATGATATTAGAATTAAGTGCATGACAATATCACATAATGGACATACTTGTCATCAGAAAAGGATTACAATAAAAAAAAAAAAAAAGGAGCTTTCCACAGCAGATTAATCAGAAAAATTCCTGAATCTGAAATTCTAATTACAGTATTGTAACAAAAGATCACAGTCTTGGACATTATTGTTCATGGGGATTCAAGGTAACAATTTATAAATCTAGTATTAAAGAATTCATAGGTTGCTGCCACTTAGAACATAAGGTGTCACTAAACAGTCAAAACTAAACTATTTGAATTCAATTTAAATATTTCACATAATACTGTGAGAAAAGGGAAATGACAGTACATAGTAGACATTCAAAACTGTCAACCAGTCTTGCTTCTTGTGTGTACATTTATAATGATGAAATTCTTATTGGTTTCTTTCCTTGGTGTAGATACTCTATCATAGTGATTAATAATCGATTAGAGTTGACACCTTTACAATACCGGCTTGAACGGTGCAGGTCCACTCATAAGTGAATTTTTTTCAATAAATATACAGCTGGCCCTCTGTATCCTCTGTCTCCAACCAACTCACGTGGAAAACAGTATTTCTGAGCCCTGGCTGGCGTAGCTCAGTGGATTGAGCGCGGACTGGGAACCAAAGTGTCCCAGGTTCGATTCCCAGCCAGGGTACATGCCTGGGTTGCATGCCATAACCCCCAGCAACCGCACATTGATGTTTCTCTCTCTCTCTCTCTATCTCCCTCCCTTCCCTCTCTAAAAATAAATAAAATCTTTAAAAAAAAAAAAAAGAAAGAAAACAGTATTTCTGAGTGGTGCAGAGGGCCCACTGTATGCATTGTATTACTCCACTTCACATAGGAGACTTAAGCATCTGAGCATTCAGGTATCTCTGTGGGAGTCCTGGGACTAATCCCCTTGGAGTACCGGAGAGGTGACTCTGGTTCAGTTAGCAGGGGAGTCAAAAGTTATACATGGATTTTCACCTATGCAAGGTGTTAGCTCCCCAAACCCCTGCATTGTTCAAGGGTCAACTATAGTAAGTATAAAAGAAACAAAACCTGAAGCAGCAGCAGTCTCTATCAGCCAGAGCCTACGACATCCTTTGCCATGGACTTTGCTCCCTGCCACGTAGCTGCATTCAGCCTCTCTGCACAAGGATGTGCAATGACTCTAAATCCCTAGAAACCCAGGCTGTGAACAGAGACCTGAAGCTCTAGAAAGCATAATGGAATTAATATTTCTAAGAAATCTTTCTTCATATGAGAAGAGAAATATAAAAACCAATTTTAGGCTTTAGAAATATAATTCTAAGTACTGCCCAGAACTTTTAGCCATCTGTCAAATAGAGACTATAAATAAATATGTTTTACCACTGTGAGCACATCTGCACATCTCATGGAAGTCCAGAGTCCTATGAACATAGTGTCATACTTCGATCTGTTAAGAATATGCTAAATGATATTATTCCCAAATATTTTGGTATAGATAATGTTTTCTTTAAATGTTTATTTTACCTGATTATAAATGAAGTACATATTCATGCTACACTAATGAAAATATATTATTTTTTTAACATCTCTGAAAATCAGGCTAGACCTGGAACAAATAGCATTGCAATGAAATTTTTCTTTAGATTCTCATTGAATTGGGCTAGAAGAACCATATATATTATACCTACTGAACTGTAGAGTTCCTATTGCTTTTGTATTACAACTTTCTTTTTTCAAATTATGAATCATAATGGTTTCTCCACAATTACATTAATTGTTAATTGCAGTCTCCTAAACAGCTGATTAAATTCCCCACCATTGTTAATGGCCTTTGTTGTAATATTCATCCATTTAAAATATGAATGCTGATGCCATATAATATTTTTCAAAGGGAACTTGTTTAAAGCCATAAGCAAAATACTAGTCACATGGATATTAGGTCACAGCAGGTTACTGTGTGTTTTATCAGCCTTGCCACCGGAAAATCCTTAAAATCTCAGTTGAAAAATGGCTTCGTTAGGATTTTTTAAAAAACCAGAATAATTCACACCATATTTGTATGTATTCTTTACAACTGGATTTCATTAATAAACAGTATTATTTCAAAAAATTGAACTGGATGAAAAATAGAGGATAGTTTTTTATTATACTTTTAAAGGGTCATATTGAAGACTATACTTTCGGGGATAATTTCTATAGTGCATTACTAAAATGGGTCACGTAAACAGAAAATCAAACTGTATGGAAGTCCGACAAGCAAGGAATTAAAGATAATCATTCATCCAGACTGACAGAAGGGGTGGAGCCGGGAAGCCAGCGGAGAGGACTCTTGGCAAAGTTTCAGCTGGAGGACTGGGGCAGGTGAGGTGGCAGCTGGAGGACCCAGTGAGGCGACAGCTGGCAGACCAGGTGGGCCCACATTCACATGCAAATAAACCAGGAGGAACAACTGGGGAGTGAGACAGACCACACAACCCAGGGTTCCAGTCTGGGGAAATAAAACCTCAAAACCTCTGACTGAGAACACCAGTGGGGATTGAGACAGCAGTGGGAGAAACTCCCAGCCTCACAGGAGAGTTTATTGGAGAGACCCACAGGGTTCTAGAACGTTCACAAACCCACCCACCTGGGAATTAGCTCCAGAAGAACCCACTTTGATTGTGAGCAGTTGGGAAAGTGACTGAAAAGTGACAGAGAGCGGAGCAAGCATCATTGACCCCTCTTGGACCCCTCGCCAACATACAGCTCACAACACAGACATGGGTTGCCCCACCTTGGTGAATACTTAAGGCTCTGCCCCTCACTATGTAACAGGTGAGGAGACAAAAAAAATGGCCCAAATGAAAGAACAGATCAAAGCTCCAGAAAAAATACAACTAAGTATAAAAAGGCCAACTGATTAGATGCACAGTTCAAAACACTGGTAATCAGGATGCTCACAGACTGGTTGAATATGGTGATAAATTAGGTGAAAAAAATGAAGGCTATGCTAAATGAAATAAAGGAAAATGTACAGGAAGCCAACAATGATGGGAAGGAAACCAGGACTCAAATCAATGGTGTGGACCGGAAGGAAGAAAGAAACATTCAACCAGAAAAGAATGAAGAAACAAGAATTTAAAAAAATGAGGAAAGGCTTAGGAACCTCCAGGACATCTTTAAATGTTCCAATATCCAAATCATAGGGGTGCCAGAAGGAGAAAAGGAAGAGTCATACTGAAGAGTCAAATCATTATTTGAAAAAATAATGAGGAAAAACTTCTCCAATCTGGCAAAGGAAATAAACATGCATGCCCAAGAAGCTAAGAGAGTCCCAGATAAGTTGGACCCAAGAAGAAACACAAAGAGACATCATAATTAAGTTACCCAAGAATAAAGATAAGGAGGAATCTTAAAAGCAGCAAGAGAAAAGGAGACAGTTACCTACAAAGGAGTTCATTCCCATAAGACTGTCAGGTGATTTCTTAAAAGAAACCTTACAGGCAAGAAAGGGCTAGAAAGAAGTATTCAAAGTCATGAAAGACAGGACCTACATCCAAGATTACTCTGTCCAACAAAGCTATCATTTAGAATGGAAGGGCAGATAAAGTGCTTCCCAGATAAGGTCAAATTAAAGGAGCTCATCATCACCAAGGCTTTATTATATGAAATGTTAAAGGGACTTATCTAAGAAAAAGAAGATAAAAATATGAACAGTAAAATGACAACAAACTCAGTTATTAACAACTGAACCTAAAGCAAAAAACAAAACAAAAGTAAACTAAGCAAACAACCAGAACAGGAATCGAGCCACAGAAATGGAGATCACATGGAAGGTTGTCAGTGGGGGAGGCAGGAGAGGGGGAAAAGGTACAGAGAAGAGGAAGCATAAATTGTAGGTAGAAAATAGATGGGGTGGGGGGGCGGTTAGGAATAGTATAGGAAATGTAGAAACCAAAGAACTTATATGTATGACCCATGGACATCAACTAAAGAGGGGGAATGTGAGTGGGAGGGGGTGTGCAGGGCAGAAAGCAATAAAGGGGAAAACATGGGATAACTGTAATAGCATAATCAATAAAATATATTTAAAAATAAAATAAAAATAAACAAAATCTTTAAAAATTAAAATATTAAAAGAGTCATGTCAAATAACAATTTGTTTAAAAATTAGGATTTCTGTTATTTTACTAAGACATGCTTCTATAGCATATACTTAAGCAAAAAGTAACATATTTGATCAGGTGTCCATTTATTTATCATGTAAAACTAACAAAAGTGAAGGGGGAATTTTAAAGAATAGCTTATGAGATTTGGGGGTGCGACTATTACCTACTAAGTTAGGAAGCTCTGAAAAGGTAACAGTCCTAATAGTTTGTTTAGATATTAATTAACTGGTTCAAAGGGGAAAATGCAGCTTTACTGGAATCAGTTGCATATTCTTCAGAAGTTTTATGCTTCTAATTGTTATAACAAAATTCATATTAGATGATACCTTTTAGCTGACATTTTGCTCCACTGAATCCAGGACAACACTTCCATTCCAATGATGTAACAATTTTATGTTGCATCCTGTAGATGGTATTTGATATCCTTTGAGATCTAGAGAGGAGAGCAAATGGAGGAAATGGATTATTTGTCTCACATTAAATTATCAGCTGGAATAATGAATGTAAAGTGTTTGGGATGGTTACTGGAATATATTCAATAATAAGCATTCTCTGTTATCTGTTATTATTATCATTACTATTATTATTATATTTATCATTAATATTATTTCCAACCTTTGGTTTCTTTAAACACACTGCAAAATATACTAAAGATCATATTCTTTGGCATTTTTAACTTATACCTACCATTGTATTTCTAAAGATATAACTTTTCCCTTGATAATGGTCTTAATTAAACCAATATTAAAAGTTATTTTACTTTCAATTTTTAAATAGTTTGTGGGGATAATTTATTTCAATTCTTATTATTTCTTATGTTGTTATAGTTAAAAGGATCCTTTTTACTTCTGATCAATATCAAACAACTTATAAGAAACTGGATATTAGTGATCTAACTGAAATAATGATTCCCACTCTTTCAACCTGAACTTTCTCGTTTCTCAAGTTTTTAAATAATACCATCTATTATTTCTTCCATACAGTACTTCTCTCTGAGAGAATGTGGGAGGGAAAGAGAGAAAGAGACAGAGGGAGATGGGGAGTAGAGAGAGAGGGAAGTCTAACATGAGAAAACATTTCTGAGAAGAAACCATGAAAGGGGAAATCAAGAAACTATAACATTTCTTTAGCAATATACAAAAGGGGACACATTTAAAAATCTGAAACTATCTTCTGGAGGGCAGGCCCCTTGTTAGTACAGGCTTCCCCCACTAGTTGACTGTTCTAGGAACCTATCTGTGGCCAGCTGGCATTGTAAAATGTGACATCCAGCATCAGTGATTTTTTTGAAGACTCTTTGAAAACATTTGCCCATTTCATGATGGGTGACTTATGAGCACACCTGCTCATGCCATGCCGAGTTTTCAGCAGTTTCAGAACAAAAACGGCATGACCCCCATGCTTCTCCCTCCCTATTTGCTTAGTCTCACCCCAATCAACCTTTCTTGCTATTGTTACCCCAATGGAAAAAAGTCCTCAAAGGGAGATATTTTACTGATGTAGAAGAGGTGAGGAAAAAAACGGCAAAAGCACTAAAAGGCATCAAAACTGATGAATTCTAAAACTGTTTTGAGCAGTGAAAAAAAGTCTTGATAGGTGTACTGCATCAAATGGGGAGTACTTTGAAGGTAACTGAAGTTTAAATATGTAAAAATAAGTGCATATATTTTTATAAATAAATTCCATTTTGGGGTATCTCCCCTCATAAATAGTGACTGATACTCAATTGCAGATTCTATGTACATAAATGCAAATATTTTTATACTTATGACTTCAATATTTAGCTAATATTTATCCAATGAGTCTATGAAATTGGTATACATTATTTTGTTGATGCTCATATGAGTTCTATAAAGAAACCATTATTGTTACCCTGATGTGCTAATGAGGAACCTGAGGGAAAAAAAGATGAAATATATGCACAAAGTTCCATATCTAAGAGATCAAATGGGGGCTTTAATCCACAAGGTGTGGTTAACCTCCCCTGTGATCTAGAGTTTTCATGTACATGTGGAGATGCTGTTGCCACTTTCCTGAATAAATCTTGATTATGTGGAGGAAATGTTTTATAACAGATTTGGCTTTGCTTTAGGATACTTAGACTTTAATTTCTGCTTCAAACTTGAGAGGTAATTAAAAATGTGTGAAGTTATTTAATTTTAAGATGAACCCTAAAGTTCTGGCTAAGAGAGAGGTATAGGTAGATATGCTTCACTTCCTTGCACAACAAAAAGAAGGATAACAACCAATTTAAAAACAAAAAACAACCAGAACTGCCAGAAAATCAAACTGCATGGAAGTCCAGCAACCAAGGAGTTCAAGAAACATTCATCCAGACTGGTAGGAGGGGCAGAGGCAGGCAGCCAGGGCAGAGAGGACTCACAGCAAGGCCGGGGCTGGACCAGGCAGCCCCACATTCATGTGCAGAGAAGCTGGGAGGAACTATTTGGGAGCAAAACAAACCACACAAGCTAGGGTTCCAGAGTGGGGAAATAAAACCTCAAAACCTCTGGCTGTAAAAATCTCTGGGGGTTGTGGCAGCAGGAGAAACTCCCAGTCTCACAGGAGAGTTTGTTGGAGAAATTCACAGGGTCCTAGAACATACACAAAACCACCCAGCCAGGAATCAGCACCTAAAAGGGCACAATCCACTTGTGGGGAGTGGGGGAAGTGACAGAAAATGGGGCAAGAGCTGAGCAAATGGCATTGTCCCCTCTCTGATCCCTCCCCCACATACAGTGCACTGCTCTGCCACAGTGCAGTGAGGTGGGTTGCCATGCCCTGATGAATAACTAAGTCTCTACCCCATAACTATAATAGATGTGCAGAGATAAAGAAACATGGCTCAAATGAAAGGGAAGATCAAAACTTCAGAAAAAGAACTAAGTGATGAGGAGACAGTCAACCTACCAGACGCAGAGTTCAAAACACTGGTAATCAGGATGTTCACAGAAATGACTGAGTATGGGCACAAAATAAAGAAAGAAATCAAGGCCATGCAAAGTGAAATAAAGGAAAATATAAAGGAACCAATAGTGATTGGAAGGAATCTGGGACTCAAATCAACAATTTGGAACAAAAGGAAGAAATAAACATCCAACCAGAACAGAATGAAGAAATAAGCATTCAAAAAAAAAAAATGAGAAGAGGCTGAAGAACCTCTGAGACAACTTTAAACATTCCAACATCTGAATTACAGGGGTGCCAGAAGAAGAAGAGGAAGAACAAGAAGTTAAAAATTTATTTGAAAAAATAATGAAGGAAAACTTCCCCAATCTGGCAAAGGAAATAAACATGCATGCCCAAGAAGCTAAGAGAGTCCCAGATAAGTTGGACCCAAGAAGAAACACAAAGAGACATCATGATTAAGTTACCCAAGATTAAAGATAAGGAGAAATCTTAAAAGCAGCAAGAGAAAAGGAGACAGTTACCTACAAAGGAGTTCCCATTAGACTATCAGCTGATTTCTCAAAAGAAAACTTACAGGCAAGTAAGGGCTAGAAAGAAGTATTCAAAGTTATGAAAGGCAAGGCCTACATCCAAGATTACTCTATCCAGCAAAGCTGTCATTTAGAATGGAAGGGCAAATGAAGTGCTTCCCAGATAAAGTCAAGTGAAAGGAGTTCATCATCACCAAGCCCTTATTATATGAAATGTTAAAGGGACTTATCCAAGATAAAGAAGAAGATAAAAAATATGAACAGTAAAATGGCAACAAACTCACAACTATCAACAACTGAAGCTAAAAAACAAAAACGAAAACAAAAGACAAACAAAGCAAACAAGTAGAACAGGAACAAAATCACAGAAATGGAGATCACATGGAGGGTTACCAGTGGGAAGGGTTGGTGCGGGGAGAGTGGGGGAAAAGATACAGGGAATAAGAAGCAAATTGGTAGGCACAAAATAGACAGGGGGAAGTTAAGAACAGTATAGGAAATGGAGAAGCAAAGAAGTTATATGTACAACCATGGACGTGAACTAAGGGTGGGGGATGCTGGAAGGTAGGGTATGCAGGGAAGAGTGGGAGAAAGTTGGGAAAATGGGACAACTGTAATAGCATAATTGATAAAATGTACTTAAAAATATGAGCTTTAAGGTTCAGTCCATCTCTAAAAGTAGGCTAATCATTTATTTCTACTTATTTCAGTAAATTATATTCAGTAAATAACTGTCCAGTGAAATATCATCTCCAGTCCTGTAGCTAGAGATAAATACAAAGTAAGGCAGTTGGGAAAAGGACTCTTTGGAGTTTATAAGGACAAACCAAACAATTAGTTGCATTATTGTTGGAGTTAATGTTCCTGTTTTGGCAAGCAAATTTCTGCTATTGTGGCTCAGACATAATGGATGAGAAAGTGACAAACACTGCACACAAATTGAAATAGTGAGCAAATGGAGAGATGCCTTCAAAGGTGGAGAAAGATAAGTGTTCTGGTTGTTCCAAGAGATAAAAAAAAAGAAAGCTCACCTTGAACTCAGAGGGGTGGTACAATACAGGTGTCTGTGGTAATATTTTCATTACTAAAGAATAAACAAGGCACTCTTTGTACCTGGTGTCAACAAGGAAATTGTCACAAAGGGATTAAATGCTGAAAGCAGAACTGGAGCTCAGCTCTCCCAAATCCGTGAGATGTGCTTAGCTCTCTGGACCACGAACTGTAGTAGCTATTCCTCCAGGGACTAAGAAACACCTTGACTTTATGTATTCTTACTGCACGATGTTCCAGATTGCCAATGTGTCAGATTCATCGCCTGAGTTATTTGTATGACAATTTGCATAACATTAGTCATCATGAGCTGAATAATAATTTTAGTTTTTATTGCAGGTTCTTCTGAAATATGCCCAGCTGAGCCACTGTGACTGTATGAATTTGGAGAATTTATCAGTTACTCAGCCTTACATTTTAGGACAATTACATAGATTTAAAGAAAAAATTTTAATGAAAACTAAATAACATGGGTCATTAAAATAGACACAAGAAGAAAGGCCCCACTGAGCTGCTTTATTATGCATACTTGCAATTGGTGGTTTTCCAGTTGTTGTCCTATCTGTATATAGAATGAAACCGAAATCAGGGATAAACCTTTAAAGCCGTGTATGAATTTCAAAGGAAATAAAGGATATGATGGTTGATAGAGGTATTGAGTACAAGTAATAGTGGTCGTAAAAATAGAAACAAGCATGAGAGTTAACATTTATTGAAGGCTTACAAAATACCAGGTACTAGTATAAGCATATTCTTGCATTATTTCAAATATTCTAAAAACATGCCTAGAAGGCAAGTATTATTAGTATCTATATTTTACTTATTCAAGATCATACATCTAGTTTAATGTGATGAACCTACTATACATGTGTATCTGGAATGATTAACTTTTTCTCTATATTTCAGGCCCTACATGATTATGATGCAAGAAATTACCATTTTCAAAAACCATGACATACCTCTGGGGACAGAAGCCACTGTCCCAGCCACAGGGCCCTCTTGCACTTGGAACGTAAGTAACTTGGTTGTCCATTATCACTGTGGGAGACAATCTGGTATGTACATAAGCACACCAGTTCCTAAAGAAGAGAAAATTTTTATTACAAAAAATAATGGTCAAACAATTCTCTTTATCAATATTATTTTCATAGGACCATATCTATTACTGCCAGTACTACAGATCATATACCTTGAAATATTGATAAAATAGCTTAAAAAATAACTAGAGATGTTAAAAAAACACATTTGTTACTGCATTACCATACTCATGAAAAGTAAAGGAACACTGGGAGATCGAAGTAAGTTAAAAATAAATCACCCCTGGCTGGGCAGCTCAGTTTGTTGGATCATTGTCCCATACACCAAAAGGTTGTAGGTTCAGTTCCCAGTCAGGGCACATTACTAGGTTGTGCATTCCATCCCTGATTGGGGTATGTATGGGAGGCAACTGATCAATCTCTCTCTATATATCTCCTTTCCTGCTTCTCTAAAATCAATTTAAAAAATCCTTGTATGAGGATTTAAAAAAATAGAATAACTCAGAAATAAATTCAGAACCTGTGTGATTTAGCTGAAGCTAAGTCAAAATCCAAGATTGCCCTTATGGCAAGTATCAGTATTAGGACTGAGATTGACAATTCAGACCTAAGTTCATTATTTCTATATAATAACACATTGTATGAAGAGGGAAGTAATGAAATAAATTGTGTAAGGATCAAAAAGAGGAAAAAATAACTGTTTTTAGCAGCAGAAGATATGATGATGAAAAAAGAAAATATGAAACAGTCTAGATACAAATGATTATCATGAATAAGAGTTCAGCAATGTAGATAAGATCAATATAAAAATTTTATAACTAATACAAAATTTAGCCATATCTTTAAGATCAGTACAGTTCCATATATGAATAAGAAATTTTAAAAAATGTTTACAATAACAAAACAACAATATTATCTTATTAAATCCACCAAAAATTGTAAGATTTAATATATGAAAATTTCAAGCTTTATTGAAAAGCCAAAAAATACCCAATTTCTTATGTTCATTTATAGGGTAATCCAATGTAAAGATATCAATTCTTCTAAATTTAATCCATAGATCCAATGCACTTTTATTTTTATTTTTAATGTGATCATTTCATTTTCTTTTTTTTATTATGGTATATTATATTACAGTTGCCTCAATGTTTCCCCCTTTGTCCTTCTCTATCCAGTCCCCACCCCTGCTCCCACAGTCACTCCCCACACTGTGGCCCATGTCCAGGGGTCATTTATACATGTTCTTCGTCCAGTCCCTTCTCCTTCTTTCTGCCATTTCCCCTCCCCCACCCCTCTGGTGGCTGTCAGTCTGTTCCATGTTTCCATGTTTCTGGTTCTATTTTGCTCATTAGTTTATTTTGTTCATTAGATTCCTTTTACAAGTGAGATCATATGGTATTCGTCTTTCATTGACTGGCTTATTTAGATCAACAGAACAGAATAGAGAACCCAGAAATAACTCAGGTCTCTATTGTCAATTAATATTTGACAAACAAGGCATAAGCATACAATGGAGTAAAGACAGTCTCTTCAATAAATGGCATTAAAAGACTTGTACTGGAACATGCAAAAAATTTGAATGTGGACCACCAACTCACACCATACATCAAAATAAGCTCAAAGTGGACAAAAGACTTAAAAATAGGTTGTGATACCATAAAAGCTCTAGCAGAAAACATAGGCAGTAAAATTTCAGATATCCCACGTAGCAATATTTTTGCCAATACATCTCCAAGAGCAAGGGAAATAGAGGAAAAAACGAACAAATGGGACTATATCAAATTAAAAAGCTTCTACACAGCTAAGGAAACCATTATAAAAATGAAAAGAGAACTGACTGTATGGGAGAACATATTTGCCAATGACACACCAGATGAGGATTTAATCTCCAAAATATAGAAAGAACTCATATTACTCAACACCAGAAAGACAAACAATTCAATTAAAAAATGGACAAAAGACCTGAATAGACATTTCTCCAAAAAGGACATACAGAGGGCCCATAGACACATGAAAGGATGCTCAACATCACTAGACATCAGAGAAATGAAAATTAAACCCACAATGAGTTATCAACTCACTCCTGTCAGAATGGCATCATTAACAAATCAACAAACAAGTGCTGGTGAGAATGTGGAGAAAAGGGAACCCTAATGTACTGTCAGTGGGTATGCAGACTGGTGCAGCCATTGTGGAAAACTGTAAAACTTTTCTCAAAAAATTAAAAATGGAACCACCCTTTGACCCAGCAATTCCACTGCTGGGAATATACCTGAAGAATCCTGAAACACCAATTCAAAAGAACCTATGTACCCCTATGTTCATAGTAGCACTATTTACAATAGCCAAGCATTGGAAACAGTAGATGAGTGGATTAAAAAACTGTGGTACATTTGCACAGTGGCATACTATGCAGCAGAAAGAAAGAAGGAATTCCTACATTGTACAACAGCATGGTTGGAATTGTAGACTATTATGCTAAGTCAATGCACTTTTAATCAGCCTTAGTCTGATACAAATTTAATAAGCTTATTTTATCATTTTATGTGGAATAAACTAAAAACAAATTCTAGAAATTTCTGGCTCTGGCCATACGAAAGCATCAGATTTACCTCCCCTTGGTAAAGATTATAAAGCTAGACAAGATATATAAACCAACAGTTTTCAGATATTAGACAACAGACAATGCAGTGATGTGATTATTTTAAGAAGGGACACACATGCAAGATTTGAACTCCATATCCAATCTAATTTTCTGCCTGGGAACAATTTTCAAGTTGCATCTTTGGGCAGACCCCAAAAGAGAGAGAATACTGGGTGAAGAAAAGAGAGACCTGAGTTTGGGCCTGCTGAAGTGGTTAGAATGTCTGGCAAAAGTTCTGTGAGATAGGGGCAGGTCATTGTAAAAGTCAACACTGGTGTTCCTTACATCTTGGGCTGAATACTGTGCTTGCAAAGAGTAGCCTTTGCAAGGCTTGCAGAGAACATTTTGGGGAGCTGCATGAGCTGAACTGAGGTCTCAGATATCACAAAGTAGTGGAGAATTCTGACCAGCCAAGGAGCAGAGTTCTTACTGAACATTCCTCACCATTTACCTCAATAAATGAAAAAATTATAAAATATTTTTGAAAGAATTTAAAGGCAGTCTAAATAAGTAGAAAGTTTTCATCAATTGGAAGACAATATTGTTAAGATGGCAACACTTCCCAAACTAATCTACAGCTTCTACATAATTCAGATCAAAATCCCAGCTGCCTTTTTTGCAAAAATTTAATGTTGTTTTGAAAATTTATATGGAAATGAAAGAAACTCAGAATAGTCAAAGTGGTACTGAAAAAAAAGGACTAACTACTTACATTAGTAGTTAGAATCTTACCGCAAAGCTACAGTAATGGAGACTGTATTTTATCTGCATAAGGATAAAGTACAAATCAATGGAATCGAATTTAGGGTTCAGAAATAAACCTTTATGTTTATGGTTAATTGTTTCTTGACAAGGGTGCCAAGCAATTCAATGGGGAAAGATTTTTTTTTTAAGATTTTATTTATTTATTTTTAGAGAGGGAAGGGAGATAGACAGAGAGAGAGAGAGAGAGAAACATCAATGTGCGGTTGCTGGGGGTTATGGCCTGCAACCCAGGCATGTACCCTGGCTGGGAATCGAACCTGGGACACTTTGGTTCCCAGCCTGCGCTCAATCCACTGAGCTACGCCAGCCAGGGCCGGGAAAGAATTTTTCAACAAGTAATGGAATGATAAATGGATAGCTACATGCAGACAAATGAAGCTGGACCCATATCTCATACCAAATATAAACATTAACTCAAAAAGTGGATCAAAGACAAGTAAGAGCTAAAACTGTAAAGCTCTAAGAAGAAATCATGGACACACACAACAGTATGGTGATTGCCAGAGGGAAAGGGGATGGAAGGAGGGAGGTGAGAGTAAAGGGGGATAAATGGTGATAGAAGAAAACTTGACTTGGGGTGGTGAACACATAATACAATACATAGACCATGTACTGTAGAATTGTATACCTGAAACCTACATAATTTTATTAACCAATGTCATCCCAATAAATTCAATAGCAAATAATGTCAGTGTGATAAGAGAGGAGCCATAAATTCACGCAGACTGAAAATTAAGAGTCAAAATTATATTTATTTGCAGAAAACATGAGCTTTATGAGGAAGATCATAATCTACAAAGAAAACTACTGGAGGTAATAGGTAAAGTTATCAAGGTTTTAAGATATAAGGCCAATATAAAAAAATCAACTCCTTTTTTAAGTAGTAACTAAAATACTAGAATATGTAAACCTGACAGATTTTTGTTTATGTGAAGATATCAGTAGCAATTTGAAAAAAGAGGCCATATATCTGGAGAAGATATTTAGCACATATGAAAATATGTACCAAATTCCTATCAGTAATTAAGATAAAAACAAGAAAAAATAGAATAGAAAAATGGACAACCTATTTGAACAAGCATTTTACACAAGGAAATACCAATGGCCACAAAAAGCATAAAAATAAGACCAATTTTGTTAGTATCAAGAAAATTCAAATTAAGATTACTACAGAATAGTATGTCATACCTCAACATATGCAAACATTGAGAATTTGACAATCTCATTTGGTCAGAGGATATACAGAATTGGAATTTCTTATATACTATTGGTGGAAGAATAAAGTGGTACAACCCCTCTGAAAAAGCTATTTGTTTATATCACGTAAAAATAAACATCCATATACTTTTGACCCAGTGGTCATACTTCTAGATACATACTTACTACTGCACTTGTATACCTGCAATCATGTATCTGAATATAGCAGAAAACATTATCCATCATTAACAGAACTGAAAGTAACTCAAATGTTCATTTACCATAGAATAGAGAAAGACATTGTTATGCTTATTCAATGGACATTATTCACCAGTATAAAAGAATAAACTGTAGAATTACCCAATAACCCAAACTTATAACAAACTTTGGTGATACAAGCAAGTTACAGAGGAAATACAGTATGATGCTTTTTATATAAAGCTAAATAATAAAAATTAATGATATATTGTTTAGTGGTATATGTGTAAATGGTAAAATTATATTTAACAATGCATCAACTTTGTATGTATCAAATATAACAGTTTAAAATATGATTAAGAATGACAAATCCTATCTTATAGATTCAGCTGATTTGCTGTTCTGATCCCCATTTTTTATCAATTAAACCATTTCATCTCTATAACTTTCTCAAACCAATTTCTGAAAGTTTGTTTATATTTATTCATGAATGTTCATTCTGTTCAACATGTAGGGTGGTGTAGGAATATGATTTGATCTCATTCCAAAGAAACTGAGAAATTTTAAAGGCAGCAAAGTCATTTGCCACAAAAATGTTATAATTGGACAAAAAAAGCCTTTTATTAGAGCACCTGTGTTTTAGATGGTATTTTGGTGGAAGCCATGTAAAATGATATATTTACAGATAGCACACCTCTTAAGAAAATTTAAATTGAAAACATATATTAGTGCTACACATAGAGTTGTAGGGAATGAAGAGGAAGTTAAATGTTAACTATTAAATATGTGCCAACACAGAGCACATTATTTGCTATTGCATAAAAATACTAAAAATAATCATATAAGAAAGTAAATTGTCAGACATAAATGGATGAAACCTTGTAATTTTGAGAGCATGGAAAATTTTTGTACTGTGCTTGTGATACATGACATAAGTTACTCCTCTAACTCAAGGCAGACAGTAGAATATGCAGACACTACTTAGGGAAGAAGGAGCATCCTCATTCCTGGTTGCAATACCAGGTATTTTATCACCTGAAATATCCTATAATGAGCTAGAGAAAGTCCTCAACAACTATAGGTTGAATGAATGATTGGATATATATGGGGCTTTTATCCTCCTTTTCTAGTTCTATGATTATTTTTTCCATTGTGAATACATATCTTGAGACATTTAATTTGTAGTTTTTTCTCTCGTCTATGACTTAGATCCCCCTGCCCCGCAATCTGGGGATCAGAGATGATTTGCAGAACATAGTACTAAAGGAAGTGTTATGTGACTGAAATCAAACCACTACAAGTTCACATCAGTATGCGATGTATGTCTCTGATTCAGTAGAATGTAAGAAATCTACTCTGCTTAAAACTAAAAATAATAATTAAAATGATACAAAAATCAACCTGACTGTTAAAGACCAAAGAGAAAACACACCAGGGTAGAGCCACTAAAGCTAGTAATCATCTGCTTTGGGATAGTTAGGCTTCTTAGAACCCAATGTTCTTTTACAAATAAAGCTGAATGTGTCATTCATCCCTCTAAGACAGGAAAATTGAGCAGCATCTATCTTACTGTGCAAGATTCTTTTGAATTAAAGGTTTAAAAATTCAGTTCCATAAAGACATGAAAAGACCCTTTGGCACATTTTGTTAAAGCGTGGTGGTACTTGCAAAAGTAATGGAAACAAATAACTGGGAAAAGCGAGAGATAAAAATAACAAAGATTTGAAAGTAAGAGACTACATAAAAAAATAACTTCTTTTAAATAATTAGATTCTTGGTGCAAATCCACTGATTATCCCAATTACAGTGAGTGACTAACTTCCAGAGAAGCATAGTTAAACAGTATGTCACATGGACGTTGGCTGAATGACTGTGGGGGGTAAAATGTGAAGCAGGGAAATGAGAAGTACCACTCTCCATACATATGCTGGGTTTTGAAAAAGAAATAGGTGGATGTACACATACGGGCAGACAGGCAGACATATATACATTACACATACAGATACCGTGTGTGAGAATAAATAACAGGGTCATCTTCAGAGATCTTTTAAATCCTGAGTAGTAAAACAATCTCAATACTAAAACAGTAGAATAGGCAAAAAACCCATCAGCAGATTGCTCATGGTCCAGCAACCTTTGATCCAGTATAAATGGAAGAATTATCCACAGCCAAAGATCCCCTGGTGTGACTTGTAATTAGATTTATGCTATGATGCAATAAGCTCATTAAGGGATGTTAAATGTGTAAATACAATTTTAAAATCAAAATATCCAAAGATAAAAGTTTAAAAATAGAAAAATAGGCATGGTAAAATGGCGACAGGCAGTATAAAGACAAATGTAATGATCCAGATGAGCAGTGTGCTTAAATCTAGAAATCCTTTGTAGCTTTCCAATCTGATTGTGGTGGGTGGAGAGCAGTCACTTTAAAGTGGTTAGATTTCCATGGGGTTGTAACCCTCCAACAGCAGCCTGCAGTGGGGAGTCTCTGTGAGTGTAATGGCACTGTTGCTTCTGTGTAGCCGCATGTACTGAAAAAATGAAAAAGGCTGTGTTGATTCTTCGGTTTTCCAAGTTAATAAGTAAAAAGTTTTTCCTAGGGTAGTGATTTTTCAACCTTTTGCATCTCATGGCACACATAAACTAATTACTAAAGTTGTGCGGCACACCAAAAAATACACTTTTTGGTGATCTGCCAAAAAACTAGGAACAGCTACTCTTGTGTTGGCTGTTGTCATTTTTTTTTTATTGACAATCTAAGGGAAAATAGGTTAGTGCCTCTGACTTAATACTCAGGTACTGCATGTTTTAAAAATTCTTGCAGCACGCTAGTTGAAAATTGCTACTCTAGGGGAAAGCAGACATCTATGGTTATTGACAAACTCGAGCTTGCAGAACACACAAAACAGAAGGTAGAAAAAGGATTCTTATCTGATTTATACTACTTGAAATCTTGTGGATAATGAACTAAGAGAGGGGTTATAAATACATAATCTACTGTACTTTTGATTGACACATTTTAGAAACCCCATCTTCCAGGGAGGTAGTGAAAAGATTAAATTTACAAGAAAATTTCATAAATTGGTCCTTTGCCACATGAAGTGTACACTGATTTCACAACAGCTCAATGATATCCATTCTCATCCTCAGCACAGAGCAGACCAAAGCAACAAATAATTCATTTAAATAGTGGCCATAGTGGCCATAGCAAATACCTAGCAAAAAGACAATACTCTAATTTGCACTGTTAATTTATACTAGTCCTTAGAACTCAGATTGATAAACTGCTTGTCATCCTGTTGGTAAAAGGTTGAACATTTAAACTTTGATACTGACAGCCTGTGGCTTGAATTGACAGAACGTCATAAAAACACTAGGTTCTGAGGATACTCACTAGAAATCTCGGTAAACCACCAAAATTCCACCATAAACTAGCCAATGGTATGTAATTTTCTCTTGGAAATTGGATTTACAAAAGAAGTAAAAACTTATTAAAAACATGACCACCTTTGCTATATTCAGATCATGTTTATCTCACCACCATTGAATTGGTGGGGATTTAATTGCTGTTTACAGAGGTTTAGCACAAAATTATGTGCTACACTGAAATTTCATAATTTTGCTGTTAGTAATAGCCAGGTAGGTTTTTTTGTTGTTTGATGCATTTCCATGCCTTTATAGCTTTATAATAGCTTATGAGGAACATAAGGTAAATTAGCGACAACATAAATTAATTATTCTTGAAGGATTAATTATTTTTCTATTTAAATTAAATTCCATGGGAAACTTAGTCCTTTCCCTTAGGCATTTATTAATTCATTAATGCATGTATAATTGTTAGATTTGCAGCCAGCAGTTATCTTTAGGTACAAAGAAAAGAAATGGTTATTTCTTATAAAGATCTCACACCTTTTTAAGTCAGAGAGGCATGGCTGAGTGTTAAGTAAAGTCAGTGAGGCTGATAATATTGAAAAATTCAGAGAATTCAGTAGGATCTTTAACAAAGAGAATAGACGTATATATCTTCCCAATTTTTTGCCTCAGAGACGTGGTTCCATTTTGACTTCTTTCATAACATGATAAATTTGTCTTAACAAAAACTATGTGTGCGGGTGTGTGTGTGTGTGTGTGTATACATCAGGTCAATAAAAATTTCAGAAAATGATTTGAGAAAATAATTATAATCATTTATATTCAATTCATATGATGAAGCTTACCTCTCAGAAGAAATATATTCAAAATGTCTCTATAGTCTTAAGAAGTTACAAACATAAATATTTCCCAAATGTTATAAAATCTTTACTTTATGAGAATTTTAATTTAACTAAAAAGGGAAGACATTTATCAAAGTATTAATTTGAGAGACTAGAATTTACATGTAGCCTACCAGTCATAAATGAGAAAGTAGTCCAAAGAAAATGTATACAAT
Source organism: Phyllostomus discolor (assembly GCF_004126475.2). Lineage (NCBI taxonomy): Eukaryota > Metazoa > Chordata > Mammalia > Chiroptera > Phyllostomidae > Phyllostomus > Phyllostomus discolor. The sequence goes on from NC_040903.2 coordinate 98,698,944, forward strand.
ATGAAATAATAAACATCAGAAATAAGTACCAATTTAATAAAAAGAATCTGGATATGTAAACAACACATCAATAAAGTATTAGATTTGTTTATATTCATTTTTGGCTAATGGTCTAAAAGCTAAGTTTCTACAAATACTAATCTCCTTAAGAAAATTAACTATTTGCCAACAAAAAAATCATGTTTGGAATTTATTTTACTTTAGTGTTAAGTATCCTTATACAGTCTGTCTTTTTCCAAAATGCTACATAATATTTCTTTTAAATCACATAAATAAATATTTGAAATAAATTAGTTTTATAAAAGAATCATGTAAATAAATATTTGAAACATTTTGAAAGGCAATCATGCAAAGCTCAGACCATGGGAAATGTTGATACTTTAATTTGCTAGTTAATTAAGGTTTTAAGAAGAAACCTCTTTTTATACACCATGTTTTGCAATTAAAGTCTTTTGTCAGCCCTCATTAATTAATCTTCCATAGTAGGCACAGTGTGATGAATATAATTGTGTTTTTCAAGATAGATGACTGTTCAGTGCCTCAGAATCACAAATTCTTGTGCATGTACCATATTCTCTGTAGAACTGTAGGAGAATGAGCCGAACGTATCCCCATCCCAGGGTGTACATAAAGCTTCCTTTTTGGATCCAACCTATTTTCCAAGTTAAAGCCAATAATAGCACATTTTAGGAGGTACATTAAATTAGATATGTACAACATATACACAGAGAACAATTTTTAAAGTTACTTCAATACAATCTTTCTCACAAATTTGTCTTATTTCACCTAGTTTTCTTTCTTCATTTCTTTCTTTCTCTCTCTCTCTCTCTCTTTTTTTTTTTTTGTTTGTTTCTTTCCCACACATTGTGACTTACACATATTCAGGGACAAAAGTAAATTGTTTGCTCCAGCAGGTGTCGGGCTTTCCCAGTGTTCAGATCATGAAGTTTCCCGAAAGGCAGGCTAACAAGAGGCCATGATGCTTACTTCTGTACATAATCCATTTTTTTCCTGAAAATGGACTCTTTCAGCATTTTCCCCTAAATTATACATTTTTAAATAATATTTTCATATTGAAAAATAAGGTATGGAAATATAAAAATTCCTCATTTCATTACCTGGACTAAATACTTGTGCAACTCTAGCATGTTTAATACAATATGTACTTACATATTCAGTAGTCATTTATTGAGCAGAAGTATCAAAGGAGTAAAATAAAAGGGAACTGAAAAAATTGAGATACATAATATACTCTATTAAGTATTAGTTTTCACTACAGTAATACAGGGGATGCATTTATTTCCCAAGGAGATTTAAAAAAGACTCTTTAATGGTATGGTTCTCTTCAGAATTTTAGAACATGGGAGAATATTCCCCTTTGGATGCTGGTAGGCCTGACAATAACTTTGCAAACTGCATCTGCTATAGATCAAATATTTGTGCTCCCATCCAGCTCATATGTTGAGATTTAAATGCCCAGTGTGATAGTGTTTAGAAATGGGTGCTTGGGCATGATTCGGTCATGAGAGCACTCCCGTGTGATGGGATAAATGCCCTTATAAAAGAGACCCTAGAGATTCCCCTCACCTCTTCCACCATAAGAGATTAGAAAAGCTTGGAACCTGGAGAAAGTCCTCACCTCTCCACGTTAGCAACCTGATCTCAGACTTTCAGGTTCCAGAACTGTGAGGAATAAATTTCTGTTGTTCACAAGCCACCCAGTCTGTATTATTTTGTTACAGCAGCCTGAATGAAGTAAGACAACAGAAAAATTTTATTGATCACATTTTTATATCTAAAATCTACTCATAATTCACAGAAATAAGCAGAAAAGTGCATATTCTGAAAGAAGAATTAATTTAAGGTTTTTATAATTTCCAAACATTAATTTTAAAAGTCTGATATTTAAATTTTTCCATTTACATATAGTCTAACAAAGACTCATAGAACTTATAATTTTACATATTATATTAGAAGTCATAGTTAATTTAATTTAAGCCATTACTTGTACATACAGCAAAATATGTAGCTTGTAGAAAAAGAATAAACAAATGAAATTTTAAAAGAAACCAAATTACTAAACTCAGCAAATAAAATATTTATGTTGTTTCTTAGCTAACTTTTATTTTTCTTCTGGCCCTTTTCATTAACTTTTTACCATATTTATGAAGATTCTGTATATAAAATTAAAAATTGGAAACCTCTCTGGGCTAGCCCTGGCTTTTGCCCTATCTCGCTTCTCCCTTTTATTAAAAAGGAAAAGAAAAAGAAAAACAAAACAATAACACCTCCTCAGGAGTGTGCAGATTTCTATATCGCCCAGATTTGTAAATACAATATTGTACAATATTGTAAAATACAATATTCCACAGATTTTAAGACACACATCTCTGAAATCAAAAATATATCTTGAAATCAATGGTATTTTTCAGTATCAGTTAATTTCATTTACATTTTCATTTTTAATATGGAAAAAAGTGATATATAGTAAAAAATCCCTAAGTCTAAGAGATTAAGTAAATCTAAAAATTCTAAAAAATAATGATGACATACTTCCCTTTCTTATGAGCATGTAATATAATGTCACAATAGATAAGTCTGGCCCTGGCCAGGTGGCTCAGTTGGTTGGAGCATCATCCTATATATACCAAAAGGTTGCAGGTTCAATTTCAATCACAGCGTATACCTAGGTTGAGGGTTCTATCCCCAGTCTGAGTACATACTGGAGGCAACTGATCAATGATTCTCTCTTATATCAATGTATCTCTCTCTCTCTCTCAAATCAATGAATATATCCTCAGGTGGGGATTAAAAAATTAGATAAGTCCTACATCCAATGTAATGCATTAATAAAATGATTTAAAGGTTTAAACACCTTAAATTTAACCAATGTCATATGTCAAACCTATTCAATAAAAAAATTAAAAGATCTCTTAATTGGGTGGAGCATGGTAAGAGAAGGTTCTTACAGAAGGTAAGAGTAGAAATGTGGACGAGTTAGGAGACTAGTGGAAAATAAGAGAGGCTAGGAATAGGATGGTGTGATGAAGGTGGAGAACAGCTGAGGAATCTGGAATATATTGGAAAAGGCACCAAGAATAATTCCTGATGAAACAGATCAAGGCTGGAAGGGAAAGAAAAGTGTCAAGAATACATTCAAGGTTTCTAGTTATGAAACTAGCCATTCATTGAGATGGGGAAGATTCAAATCCAAGTTATGTGTGTGCAGGGGTTGGGGTTGTGGGAGAAGTTAAGTAAGCAGCTGATGTGTGCCAATATTTCATTTTACCTCTTATCCTCTCAAGGAAGGCATACTTACCTCCAGTGCAGGCCATGCACCTTGTTATATACTCTCATGAGCTTCATTCAACATCAGCATTTGTTATTACTGTTTTTCCTCCCCATGTCCTTCCTACTGATCTGTAGATTCCATGAGAACAGAACACTGGGAGTTTTTGTTCACTGTTCTACCTTTAGCACAAGCACAGTGCTGGGACAGATTAGGTCCTCAGCAAACACTAGTTCAGTGCATAAATGCATTAATCCTAAATTCTTCTTTTTATCATGGTTAGTCAAAGTGTTTGATCACTGACAAAAACCCTGCTAGACAGAAAACCACATCTAAGGTGTAGCCAGGAGTCACTCCAATGACTCCTAAGTCATTCCTAGCTAAGACTCCTGGCTAAGATGAGAAAGAATACAAGATGAACCAAAATATTACCCCCAAAAAACCCATAGAAAAAAGTATTTATTTAGAATCATTATAAAATTTCAAGAGCAGTAGGGAAAAAATATGTTATTTTCTAAATCTCAAATTATCTCAAATGAGTTAACTCAAATTAACCAAGCTTTATCTTAGAGAAATAAAAATATTTCTTTTGGAAGGATTATTCTTTATATTCACATACTGATCCATAAATTTTATATTCAGTTTGTTAAATATTGTCTGCCTATAAGCCAGAGACTGCGCTGGCACTGGAAACATGTCCCTGTACTCAAGAAGATCACAGGTTTATTATAATACACTTTTGTAGTGCAGTCACAGAAGAATTCAAAGAGAGCTATATGAACAGTTAGAAGAGTCACCTAACAGCCTGGGAAGGCTCCTCAAAGTATTATTATAAGGTGTAAAAATGTAGGTGCTGGGAGAAGAAGACCAAAGAGGGAACAAAAGTAGGTCTAATAAACATCATATTGTGAACCAGAGAACTACAAATTTTAATGACCACAGAAGATGAGGCTGAGGAGGTAAGCAGGAGCCAGAAAAGGATGGCCCTGTGTGACTAACAGGGTAAGAAATCTGGCCTTTATTCTGGAGGCAAAAAAATACCTTCTAAAGGCTCATAAGCAGGGAAATAAACTAGTCATCTTATTTTTCCAGTTGGGTTTAAATACTGTACTTGCTAAAGGCATATAATATAGGAATTGTGAGCTATGTCTCTTAAACCAGCTAGCCTGAATTTGAATCTTTGCCTGAAATGGACTAAGTTACCTTAGTTAAGTTACTTAACCTCTCTATAAAGAAGTATGTGGCTGCTGTGGCTTAGTGCATTGAACATGGGCCTGTGAGCCAAAGGGTCTCCATTTCAATTTCCAGTCAGAGTACCTGTATACATGTAGTCTATACATGTTCTGTTCTGAACATGTTCTGTACTGTACTCTGAACATGTACATGTTCTGTACGTATTCTGTACATGTTCTGAAAAAAAATTTAAAAAATCAGAACAGAACTAGGAACAAATTCCATAAAGTGGTTGCTTTTAGTATTATTATTTGCTAATCAAATGAAAATATGAAGCCTTTTGACCTTAAAAGGCTTCTTTGCATCAACACTGTGTCCATAAAAGAGACTGAAGTTTTCTATAATATTATTATTAATTGCATGTTCTAATTAGCAAGAAGTCTTGAAGACTTGAACCTCATGGAAAGGATTACCAAAAGAAAACCTCAGGCTTGCCCTGGCTGGTGTAGCTCAATGGATTGAGTGCCAGCCTGCAAACCAAAGGGTCACTGGTTGATTCCCAGTCAGGGCACATGCCTGGGTTACAGGCCAGGTCCCCAGTTGTGGGTACATGAGAGGCAACCACACATCGATGTTTCTCTCCCTCTCTTTCTCCCTCCCTTCCCCTCTGTCTAAAAATGAAAGAAAGAGAGAAAGAAAGAGAGAGGAAGGAAGGAAGGAAGGAAGGAAGGAAGGAAGGAAGGAAGGAAGGAACCCCAGGCTCTCCAGCACCTCAGGCTATAGAATCTCTCAGTAGAGTTGGTACTTTTCTCTAGAAATAATTTAATATTATTTTCATGGGAAAATCCATGGAATAAAGTGTAGTTTAGTAGGTTACATCTTTAATAACTTGTTTCCTCTTAACACTACATTTTTAAAAATATGATTTATATGTTGGTGCTTAATTTTTATATAACATATTCCTTGAAAACAGAAATTATTCCTATTTTTAAAACTCTGTATCCCCAGAGATTGGCATAATGTTAGGCATATAGTAAGCAAGGTATAAAGAATGATCAAATAAATAAGGTTTCTCTTCAAAGGTTTTAAAAGTGAGGTTTTTGAATTAAATGACTAGAATTTACTTAATACTAGTATTATTTAGATAAAATCAAAGGCATGGATACATGGAACAGACTGACAGATCTTAGAGAGGAGAGGGTGGGGAGACTAGAAGAGATTAGCCAAAGGGTATATATGCATATATGCATAGCCCATGGAAGCAAATGACAATACAGTGAAAGCTGAGGAGGGTGGAGGGACTGGAACTGAGGTGGAGGGGGGGCAAAAGGAGATGAAATGGGGGACGTCTGTAATGGTGTCAACAAGAAAAAAGGAAAGCAAAATAAAAAACTAGCATTGTTTTAAGTATCAATTATTAGGTTTAATTATGAAACAACTATATGCAACTTTCTATAGGCTATGTAAATTTTAATATTTTAATCTGAATCATCTTCTCTTGATTATATTTCTTATTCAATTGAAAAATCCCTTGAAGACAACATCCCTAAAATTTTTTCAATGATTTCTTGAGTACCTAAGAGTTCTACATGATTGGTTTAAAATATTATAGAGTTTAACAAAATATGGTTAATAGCAATGATCATGTAAGTGACTTAGAAAAGGCTCTCCATAAGTGACATTATTATTTAATAGATCACACTCACTCATCACTAAACATGAGAAAGTTTAATTTATATCTGTTAAAATGTCTATTATAGACAAAAACTACTCACCCAAGTTGAACATTTTGTAATTTGTAGCATTTGTTTCACAGTAAATTGGGATTTTTCCAAATTCCACCAACTACCAGTATATGTTTTGGGTTAAAATTTACTTAAATATTTTTAAATTTTCTATAACCATTGAAATACAATGAATGAAAAATACATAAATATGAATCAATTGGCTTGTATTTTCTCCCAGTGTTTCTTCACCATTAGATCAACAGCAGCTTGGACACAATCTCTTTCACATAGCAGGTGTAAACTACTGTGATTAGCTTGAATTATGTGTTATAGTTAATAAGGGATTTAACTCAAACTCCTAAAGCATTTTTTGATATCATAAAATTATTTTATTATAGGTAAAAGGTATTTGAAAGGTTAGTTCCATAACACTAAACTTTTAGTATTCTAAATACACAGATAAATTAGATGAATAATAAAAGTAAAATATTGACCTGCATTTTTCACAGTTTTTTTGGGTGGGTCCTTTTGAAAGTCTTTAATGATACTCTTTTAAGTTTTGTTTTATAAATTCACTTCAATAATTTAATTCATTGCTCTAACTTCAAATTGAAATCAATTGAAAAACTGGCTTTTCTATCCCTCGCATTCATGATGATGTCACAACTCAATATAACAGCACTAGTAAAATAGGATTTGTTGAGCATCTCTCTCTGAGAGGAATGCATCTAAGCATGGTTTATCAATTTGAATCTTGCATGATTAGCCTGCAAAGTTATATTTTTTTACTTGTACTCCTGATACCACACCTGTATTTTCCATATGAAGAAACTGAAGTTCAGGAAGATCAATTGACTTGCTCAAAGTCATGGGTCTAGATAGTACTAGAGCCAGGGTTCAACCCAGGAGTACATAGCTTGATTTTGATAACAGTATATTTTCCACAATACCAGGTTGTTTCAATTTTTATATCTGTTTACATCCCAACTATATTGATATTTTTTCTTTCATGTTGTGGGTATAGTTCTGAGCAAATCAATATACCCTTGAGTTGAACTAACTACACTAACAGTCACTGTGCTGTTACATTCTTTGTTAGTAACTATCCCAACTAAAAGCACCTCTGCAAGTGACTGACAACTTCAATTAACATAGAACTGCTGACTTCCAGTTAAGATGGTGGCAAGGTAAACATGGCTTGCCTCCTCACACAACCACATCAAAATTACAACTAAATTATAGGACAAACATCAGTCAGAACTGGCAGAAAATGAGTTGAATGGAAGTCTGACAACTATGGAATTAAAGAAACCACATTCATCCAGACTGGTAGGAGGGGCAGAGACACAAAACAGGCTGGTCCCACATACATATGTGGTAGATGAAAATTCGAAAGGGATATCTCAGGAGCAAGAAATCCCAGCCCCATACCAGGTCCCCATCCCAGGGTACCAGTGCCAGGAAAATAAGTCCTCGTATCTTCTGGCTGCAAAATCCAGCAGGGATTGAGCCACTGGAAGAAACTTCTGGAGTCCCTAGCAGTTCCTTTTAAAGAACCCATACACAAACTTACTCAGACTCACAGCCTTTGAGCTCCAGCATGGGGTAGCAGCTTGAAAGGTACTAGTGGCAATCAGGAAATGCCTGGCATCAAGGTGGGAGCCAGGGTCAGCTCTCTCTGAGACAGAAATGTGGGCAGAGCCAAGAGCTAGCAGACAGATGCTGTGTCTGACCCAATTTACATCTGTTAACATTTGCCTTTCCATATGAATGGCTGGTCTTGGCTCAAGCTTCACAACTTCCTAAATCCCTTCAAACAAATAACAGCTGGCTTCAATGAGCCTCCAACCACTGTACCTCTTGCTAAGTGGCCCAAGGCACAACACTAGCAGCAGCCAGCCTAGGTTTACAGTTTGGATTCACCTGGGAATCTCCAAGCCCAGCACAAGTAGCAGCTATCTCAGAAGGCCTAATACCTCAGGCAGGGTGACCCCAGGCAAAACACAGGTGGGCTGACCTTGGCCTGTACCACATGGGAAATGCCAGAGCCTGTGTACCCAGTGGACAGCTACAGAACATGTCAGAGCACCACCATCCCTCCCCTGTACAGCTGATCTTCCACAGAGGGTAGAGGTTGGTGGCCAGTGGTCACATCAATCCTTGCAACTGACTGGCCTGGGTAAATCCCTCCCATAGACCTGCCAACAGCAATGAAGGCTCAACTACAAGAAGAAGTTGTACTCAGACCACACAAAGGGCACACCTGGAGAAGCCAGCTTGAGTGATAAGAGAGCCTGTGCCACTGGGCCTTTTAAGACACCTACTACGTTAGGCCACTCTACCAAGACAGGGCATCATAGCAGCTCTACCTAATACATAGAAACAAACACAGGGATCTGCCAAAATAAGGAGACAAAGAAACATGTCCCAAATGAAAGAACAGATCAAAACTCTAGGAAAAGAACTAAACAAAATGGAAATGAGCAATCTATAAGATGCAGAATTTAAAATATTGGTTGTTAAGAAGGCTCGAGGAACTTAGTGAGGACCAAAACAGCATAAAAAAGATCCAGTCAGAAATGAAGGATACACTAATTGAAATAAAGAACAATTTATACTGAAACAACAGTAGAGTGAATAAACTCAAGAATCAAATCTATGATTTGGAACTTAAGAAAGCAGAACACAACCAATCAGAACAACAAGAAAAAAAGAATCCTCCAAAATTAGGATAGTATAAGGAGCCTCTGGAACAACTTTAAGCATCCCAACATTTGCATCATTGGGGTTCCAGAAGGAGAAGAGAATAAGCAGGATATGGAAAATCTATTTGAAAAAGTAATGAAAGAAAGCATCCCTAAATTGGTGAAGGAAACAGACATGCAAGTCCAAGAAGCAGAGAGAGTCCCAAACAAGATGGATGTAAAGAGGCCCCCTCCAAGACACATCATAATTAAAATGCCAAAAGTTAAACAGAGAATCGTCAAAGCAGCAAGAGAAAAGAAGTTAGTTACCTGCAGGGGACTCCCCATAAGGCTGTCAGCTGGCTTCTCAAAAGAAACTTTGTAGGCTAGAAGGGTTTGGCAAGAAACATTCAAAGTCACGAAAAGCAGGGACCTACAGTGAAGATTGCCTTACCCTGTAAAGCTATCATTTAGAATAGAAGGGCAGGTAAAGAGCTCCCCAAAGAAGAAAAAAAGTAAAGGAGTTCATCATCACTTAACCATTATTATATGAAATGTTAAATGAACTTATTTAAGAAAATAATATCAAAACTACAAGGAATAAAATTTCAATAAATACATACCTGTCAAAAGTTGAATCTAAAAAACAAACTAAGCAAATAACAAGAACAGAGACAGAATTATGGATACAGAGAGCATTTTGATGATGGCCAGATGGGAGGGGGATGTAGGGGAATGGGTGAAGAGGTGAGGGGATTAATAAATACATATAGATACAGAATACCCAGGAGATGTAAAGTACAGTATAGGCTATGGGGTAGCCAAAGAAGTTATATGCATGCCCATGGACATGAACAGTGGTGGGGAATTGCCTGAGGGAATGGGGGTGCTGGGTGGAGGGGGACAAAGGGGGAAAATTGTGACAGCTGTAATGGCAAAATCAATAAAATATAATAAAAAATAAAAATAGAATTGCTGCATTTTGTTTGTTCATCTCTTCCCCATTAGATAAGATAACCTTATCTTCACTGAAATATGGTTTAATTTCACCCTGAACATAAAAATCATTTTCTGGCAGTGAGATAGTTTAACTGTTAGCTTGTAATCTTATAGATCTTATAGTTAGGGAGAAAGAGAAGAAAAGAATGTTTCTTACTTTCCTCTAGTCGTTTCAAAGCTTGACTTTTGATAGCTGGTTCTCTGGCTTTCACTGGTAGCACCTCTGTTGAGATACGTTCCCCGAGGGGATTGAATTCCCAAACTGCCAACTGAGTTTGGAGAAATCACTTGTTGATTCGACTTTCTGGCAAAGCTCTGAAGAAACTTCAGTGTGGAGTTGGAAAGAACCACTGACTGTGCTCCCGGACTGAATTTGATGCTAGATTTGGATTGGGACGGTAGAGTTTGCAGTTTCAACTCCCTTTCTGTCCTCTGTGTGGATGTGAGGGCTGGGCTTCTCTTCCTCTCTGGAGAGGCTCTTGTCTCTGAGGGAAACAGTGCTGATTGTAGAAGACTGTCTTCGGTGGTTCTTCCCTCAGTGGCCATCTCAGCTGACATGATCTGAGTGGTTGGAAGCACTTGGAGACTTTGTGTTTCATTTAAAGGAGGTGAAGCAGAGGTCATGTTCTTCTGAGAGTTTTCACCCTCAGATGTAGTCCAAGCCTGTGTAGTGTCACTAAGCCCAAAGCCCCCACTCCATATACTAGAAAGCAGGACAAATAGCCTTGCTCCCTTCATCTCAGTAGTTTGAAGCAAGAAAACTCATGTAAAATTGGGGATTTAAGTCCTTCTAGCCTTTTCAATAGCTGCTTCCACACGGAATATGCTAAGACAGAGCTCTGCTAATGAGATGTGTAGAGGAAACAGGTTTCTGTGTTTTGCAGTGGACTCAGGAAGTCTGATTTCCTGTTACTGTAGGTTTGTTGTGATCTGTGACCTCTGGTAGGATGGATCTATGGAAGCACTGACGGGTCTCTCACGAGGCTAAGGGTAAATGGGAAAACATAGGTGATTGTTATCAGGAAAACCCATGAGAAAAACATGAAGTAAGTTTGCTTCCCTAGGTACACTCATGTTTCATATGTTGCTGATTTGGAAGAGGAACTTCATGTTGATGATGGGGAGTATGGAATTTGTTTGGATGAACTGAATGAAAGAGTTTAACATTTTGTTCTGCTACGCAAGGAAATTGAGAAAAAAAAATTGTGACACTTCTTTTCCACTGTGCCCCACCAACAGAGCCACATTGTATTCAAGTGCTTGTACACATGCTCACACATAGATAGAACTCATTTGCAGTGTCCCCACCCTTTTTCACATCACAGGCTGAATTACTGAAAAAAATATTAAACCCTATTTTTATAAATACACTTCAGCTATACTGTTACTTGAAGTTAATCTTGATCATAAGTAATAAAAAGGAAGAGCATAAATAATTGAATTATATGGGTATACAAGGAATTCACTTTAAATTTGCTCTCAGAACTTTTACCATAACTAATTAATGGAATGAATAATCAGAATTTTACTTCCTTTGCTTTCTAATTCTGATCTTCTAGTGGTTGGGGGTAATTAATGTTTTTACCACTAAGGATGTATGAAGAAAATGTGAAGTCACAGGAAAATTACATTAAAATGGGATTTTATATAATGCTTTTGTGCTTTTACTGCAGTACAAAAGTATACTAGCTATCACTAATGGAAAACTAAATTGATCAAATGCTTTTCTATGGCTGTTTTTCTAGTAGATACACTTTATGGGATTTATGATTTCACTACTCTAGCAAATCTCTGATTCTCAGACTTCAATTGAACTCTCTCATCCATAAAAAGTTCTAAACCCTAAGCTGGCTTCATCAAAGCACTCTCTTTGGTACTAAGATTATGAAGGAAAGCAAGAATATTCTTGGCTTTCAATTTGCTTATGTTCTATTATATGTTATCTGCAAACTAAATCCATATCTTATTAATCCTCCTGTCAACCTCTGTGTCAGGTGTTGGAAACTTGCTAAATATTCAGTCATATAACATTTGCTTTCAGAATTGGAAAATGTGAAACCTAGTACCTGTTTGGTTATGCATTATTGCTGACATATATCGAACTTTTATTCCTAATCCTACATACAGGACACCAGGATTTGCAATAAGGCATTTTTTTAATAAATTACCAAGTACTTGGTTATAGTCCTTTTTTTCTTCTTAATCTTCCTCATTCATTCCTATGAGTACATTGTTGACACATTAGAGAGTATGTTATATAGGGTTATTAAAACTAAGACACATTAACCAGCCACAACTGCAATTGAATTTGATATGGAGAACAAAGCATCTGCTTCTCAGATATCCCACAGAACAATCTCACAAACCTCTCATTAGTAAGAGAGCAAAAACATCCAGGAAAGACAATCCAGGCAGCAATTAGTTACTAAAAAGAGCAAAAAACTGCACAATTTTCAAAGCACAAATGTAGTTTTTAGTACTGAGAAAAAGACATGACCGCTTCTTTGTCTGGAAAACACACAGGCAACTACCTTTAGCTTAGAGCAGAATAGTAATTGGGAAAAACCCAAGTCAAATTTTTCTATTTAAAGGTGTACATTTTAAGTCCATTTCCTTAGATTTAGTAAAAGTAAATGAATATGCTCTCCAGAAATTTTACAAAGCAAGCATAATAATGGCACATATATGTCTTAAAGAAAAATATCTTGGTCCTGTTGAGGACAAGTGAATTTTAGTGGTAAAGGGTCACTCTAGATCTGCAACTTATAGTAAATAGCCCTCGATGGTAATACAAACTGAACTGAGCTAAGTAATTCATTTCACCTTTTATAAGGTATTGACCAATAATGACTTTTGGTTACCCTCATCCTAGCTTCCAAAGACCTTCTGATCAAAAGGTCAAAGGCACTGTATCTCATTTTCAGTCCACTCAGTCATCTTGTACTGTAACTCTCCAGAGAATTCCCAGTTCATTTGATGGTTTTCGCTGTATGGATTATCCCTTAATTGAAGACATAAACTGGTCAGTACTCCAGATGCCCTCCGAGGCCTAATCTTACATGCTGCTTTCTGAAACTCATTGATACTCATCAAATAACAATTAAGAAGAATAATATTTCTGGGATTACAGCCTGAAGAATACTTAATCCATTCTTCTAGCTATTGTAAATACTATCTTCAGATTAAATTACACCATCAGAGTTCTGTATACCTGCACCCCATCATTCTGCTATACACCCATTGCCTACTAGATTGTTTATATTTAATTATGTTTTACCCTGTTGACACTTATTTACCTTTAGTAATTTTATAAGACAGAAGCTATGAAACTCATTATATTATGTGATATCAAGAGGTTTTTATGTCATTTTTCATTGTAGCATAAACAGGACAGAATATATATTGCAAAATGGGTTCTACCTAGGTGATGAGCTAACATGTTTATTTTCTTTTTCCCTTATGATAAATTCAAATTGATTTTCTAATCACAATAAAAAGCAAGAATGTTTATTAAGTTGAAATACAATATGTGAGTTAAAAGAGAATCTTAGATTGAGGAGTTCACTGTTTGCAGACTATGCCATGTATTATTTAAAGTCATTTATTGGCTGTAAGAATTATTACTCTTGCCCTGGCAGGTGTGGCTCAGTGGATTGAGTGCTGGCCTGTGAACCAAAGAGTTGCTGGTTAGATTCCCAGTCTAGGGCACATGCCTGGGTTGCAGGCAAGGTCCCCAGTTGGGGTGTGCAAGAGGCAACCACACATTGATGTTTTCCTGTCTTTCTCCCACCCTTCCCTTCTGTCTAAAAATAAGTAAATAAAATATTTTTAAAAATACAAAATTCTAAACTTTTTTCAGTTTTATGTTGGTGGAAGAGTATTAAAAACTTGTTAAATTTATGTGTTGACAAAGGGGTTTATAAGCATTCAGTAAAAGGACTGGGGGAAGAAAAGAAACAGATTTACATGTGATTTTGATGAGCCAGTGTGCTAGGTAAGTTAAATTTGATATATTTTTTAACTATCCCAATCAAGCTAGGTAAGTATTCCACTCTCATTTTAATGTTAGACAATTAAACTTAAAGAAGTTAAATAACTCCCTAGGGTAACACTGATAATTGATAGAACTGAGTTATCTCTCAAAATATTTATTGAGATATGGCTTGCTATTAGTTTGAATTTATGAAATTAGAGGGAAAAGTTTGTGTTCCTATGTTTGTTTTTAGTCCAGAGTTTTCAGTTTTTAACTTTTGTTGGGTGCCTTTTCAGTTCCTGTGCAATATTGTAATGGATGACATCACCTTACTCATGGTGGGGCAGATAGCGTATCCCTTTCATTTGCCAAACCAGAACCTCCAGGAGAGCAGAAGACTGCTATATCACCAACATCTAGAACAGTATTAGGTAGGCATCCAATAAATATTTGTTAAATAAATAAATAAGTAAATAAGTAAATAAATAAATAAAACTGTGAATGTACTTCTACATACAGTAATAGCATCTGTCTGGGAGCTGGAAGAGATGTGCTACTTCTCCAAATGTAGCACAGAAATAAATAAGCAATCTAAATAAATATGTACTCACCGTATGAATACAGCTTAAAAAGTCTCCTACAGTACTCTTTTGATCAGATCGCCTCTTGTCTTTTCTAAACAAAATTTAGAAAGCCCATTGTTCTACTTCATCTGTTTTCAAAATAAATAAGATAGTTTATTTTGAAACCATCACAGACAGATGAGAATCATAAAGAAAAGATTCAGAACCATATAATAAAGGATAATTAAGCAGTAATAATTCCAGAACAATCTAAGATATGCAAATAGATTAAAATTAAGAATGAAATTTAGGCCTGAGTGGGCTGGTAATAAAGGGAATTATGAAACTATAATGAATATAATTCTTAGTATTAAATGAGAGAAGCATGTTAGTTTGCAAGAAACACCTATGTTTTCCTGATATTAAAAACTTGACTTTATAATTAAGAACATAAAGAACACATTGATAAAAATGATCAAATAGCTCTCATAAGAAAATGTCTATATTGGTGGTTTGCGAGACTGCCTACTCTATTGCTTATTTTATATTTTTTCTTTAAGTAGAACAATATGCTTGAAATAAGAGTTAATTTTGAAAGTTTTTGAGGCTCATTTCTTTTAAACATTTTACAAATAATAGTATTTTAATTTCCTTAATGAAAATTTATGTTGGGCCAGGGAGTGATTATCATTTATGACTTCTGCCACAGTAACTAGGGAATAGACACACATTTTTTTATTCCTCTTGCTACATCTAAAAATCCTAGATTCTGTATGTAAAACAAATATAAGAAGACTCTGAAAGGTGGAGAAAGCAAAGCAGGCTGGCCAGCAGACCCAAGGAACAACACAGCATTGAGCTCTCTGGATTTTCTTTTTGCCTCTGGTCTGCCAGACTGGGTACTAGAGAATTTGACATACTAGAAACATCAGCGGTACAAACAATGAGAGTCCCAAAGGAGAGCCAAGGACCAGAAAATTATCAGCTTACAAAGATAGAAAACTTTTTAGGCAATAATTACCAATAACTAGTCTAGTCCTACTTAACAACTTAAAAAAAATAACAGAAAGCAAAAAAACTGTGGTCCCACCCCCAGCCCTACCAGCAAAGGTTGAATGAATAGCTTAGATGTTTCCACCTAGTGACAAGGTTGTCACTAGGTATCTATCTGGGCATTTATCCCTTCGCTGGGGCAGTGTCAGAGACCCAGAAATTTCATACTCAAGAAGGCTCCACTTAGTCACTGCCATGGCCTTCCAAAGGCCAGGTAAAGGGCATGAGAGCTAAAAGAAAAAAAATACCTTTGAGGCATGTCAGGCCTTCATCAATTAACATTCAATGGTCCCTTGAAGGCCGGAAATAAGGCAAGAGGTTGGAGAGGTACTAGTATCCATGGTGCAGAAATACAACGGTGGATCTTAGGGGGAAAGAACAGGCCACAAGATCTCCCACAGGATTTTCATCTCCTCTTCACCCCACTGTTAAGGGGAAATTCCCACCCTTGGTTATAGGGATGACTGAACACATGAAACCTGACACTGGATGGATGAGATGGACAGCAGTTTATGCATATACTCACAGCCTTAGGGTGGGGGTGTGGGGCAGTAGAACACCACACACCACACAGCAGCTGTACTCAGGAACACAGTGAACAAGCAGGGCCTGTAGGAGGTAGGCTTCCTAATATCAGGAGTGTGGGTCGATCACTGGCTCCCACTAGGCCATGTGATTGGCTTGTTTGAATAACTCTACAGACTGGAAGGGAACTGAAACCCACTACTCATGTATAACCAGAAATTCTGCCTGCTCCCCTTGATAAGGAAGAATCTTTGTCTAAGGGACCTTATCCTCTGGAGCAGAGTGGGGAAGGGAACTTGTGGTTTAGCCCATCCGGAGCAACCCCCATCTCTTGTCAAGCAGCACATAACATTGCATCTTAATTTTAGTCCTTATACCACTCAAAGATCAGAAAGTTTTTTTCTTGTATTAAAAAGAATAAAGAACTCTTTGGAGGATTGCCTTGCCCAAATGTCAAGTCTAGTTGAAGGGAAAAGCATTTATTTAACAACTGAGCATTTAACAACTGAGCTGAGTTAAAACTAATTAAGGCTACAATAACTTTAGAATAGACCTAGCTCAATTACAAATTGGTGTGACTCAATCCCTACAGTGGGGGCCTGACAGGAGAAGGGGTAGGCCCTTCTCTGAGGTAAATGTTATTTACTAAAGATCTTTTAGTAAGATCTTTATACAGTAAAGATCTCTCATACAGTAAAAAAAAATATGAGACAAATGAAGAAATTGTTTAAAATGTAACTCACAGTCAAGAAAACATCAAAAGAAATATATCTAGAAAAGGTCCAAATATTAGAAGTATCAAGAGGTGAGGGGATTAAGAAGTAGAGATAGATAGTTACAGAATAGCCATGGGGATGTAAAGTACAGGACAGGAAATGGAGTAGCCAAAGAACCATACTCATGACCCATGGACATGAACAATGGTGGAGGGACTACCTAGGGGAGTGAATTGTTGGGTGGAAAGGGGGAAAATTGGGACAACTTTAATAGCATAATAAATAAAATACAATTTTAAAAACAAGTAAAATAAGTATGGTAGAATGGGGTAAACAATTTTGGCAACATGTGTTGAATACAAAGGGAATTTCAGCAGAGACAAAAACTTTAACAAAATATCAAATGGAAATGCTAGAAATAAAAAAAGAAATAAAAATATATTTGATAAGCTTAGTAGCACACAGGAAATGTTTTTAAAACATTACCAGTTAATATGAATTCAGATCAAAAGAAATTATCCAGATTGAAACAAAAGATAAATGTGTGTGCAAAAGGAAAAGCATCTGAGACCTGTGAGGCACTTTCAAATGGTTTAACTAACATGCATATAATTGGAATATGCATGTTACCACAAAGAAAAATAAAACAGAAAAGGGGGAGATTAGGATAAAAGACATATTTATAAAGATAGTAGCTAAAATTTTTCCAAATTGATTAAACTTATCAACCCAAACACTCAAGAAGTTCAAAAACCCCAAGAAAAAAAATATGCTTGGGTATATTGTATATATGAAATCTTAAAACACAAAAATAAAAAGAAAATATTGTAACCACCCAATTAAAAAGAAGTCACATTACATAAAGTATATAAAAATTATGACTGACTTTCCACTAAATACAATAAAAGAAGACAGCAAAATGACATCTTTGAAGTACTAAAAGAAAAAAATAACCCATTAATTTAGAATTCTATATCTAGTAAAAAATATCCTTCAAAGTAAAGGGGATATAAAAACATCTTAATAGACAAAACCTGAATTTGTCTCCAGAAGACTCACATGCTAATATATTTGACAATTTAAATGAAATGGATATATTCTTTAAAAAAAACTAAAATTGATAGAAAAAGACATGAAAACATCTAAAAACCACATTCATAATAAAACTTACTAACAAAGAAAGCTCCAGGCTCAAATGACTTTATTAGTAATTGTATCAAACATTTAAGGAAAAAATATCGCAAGTCTCCATGGACTCTTTTCAAAAATAGATAAGACAACATACTTGACTTTATTTTTGAGGCTAGAAAAACTCTAATACCAAATATTACAAAACCAAATACTTCCAGAAAAAAACAAAGCCACAGGCTAATATCCTTCATGGACATGAAAACAAAAATACTGTAACTAAATAATAGTACTGTGTAAAAGGCTACTATATCATGACCACATGTGTTGTTGTTTTTTAAAAATATTTTATTTATTTTTAGAGAGAGGACGGGAGGGAGAAAGAGAAGAGAAACATCAGTGTGTGATTGCTTCTTGGGCGCCCCCTACTGAGGACCTGGCCTGCAACCCAGGCATGTGCCCTAGACTGGGAATGGAACCGATGACCCTTAGTGGATTGGCCAGGGCTCAATCTACTAAGCCACTCTAGCCAGGGCCACATGGGGTTATTACAAGAATTCAAGGTTGGTTTACACTCAAAATTCAAGCTATGCAATTCATGATGATACAATGAGTCTAAAGTAGTCTAACAATTTCTAAAAAGAACTGAGTGAGTGGTTCACACTACATGATTTCAAGACTTAATCTACAGTAATCAGAATAGTGTAATATCAGTGTTCCTAATAATGTAAAACTAAGAGAGTGTTCTCTAAAAATAGAACTCTAAAAGAAAATAGTAAACCCACATATCAATGCACATTGATTTTTGACAAAAGCACCAAGTTAACTCAATAATTTAAAAAAGCTTTTTAACAGCAAATACTAAATCAAATAAATATGTAAATTAAAGTACAATTTTCACTTGTAATGTATTCCAATACCAAAATTAATTTAAGATAGATTATAAACAGTATAAGAACTAACCTATGACCCTCAAGAAACAAACATAAAATAATATCTTTGTGATCTTGCTGTAGAAAAGATTTCTTTCATAAGACACAGAAAACATGCACCATAAAAATAAATGATATAAGGAATTTTTTTCAAAATGAAAAACTTCAGCTCATCTAATTATACAATTAATAAAATGAACAACAAAACCTCCTCTTGAAGAAAAATAGTAAAAATTTAGATATTTGAACAAATTACTCATCCAGAATATAAAATGAATTCCTATAAATCAACAAAAGACAATCAAATGAAATAAATTGGCAAAAGCCTTGAACAGATACATAACGACAGATGATATACAAAGAACCAACAAATACACGGTGCTTAGCATAGAAAAGCAAAGCAATTCAAACTATGTAGATCATCCCAATTAAAGAAGGTTGGGTTTTTATTTTTGATGGTTTGACTTATGGTTTTTTACTCTGAAATGGTATGATTTGCATCCAGTAGAAACTGTACTTTGAATTTTGATATTTTCCTGTGTTAGCAGCATGGGGTAGATATTTACTTGAGTTGCAGTGGCAACGAGCTTAGCTCCAGCCAGCCACATCACAATATGGGCAAACAACTGATACTCTGCAGTGCATTCACTGTGTTAGCAGATGACTTATACAAGATTATTCATAACGGCTTTATTCCTAATAGGAGCCCTAAGAAAGAAACAACTCAGATGTTCACCAAGATATAAAAGAAGCACTGTTTTTGTAGTAAAAGTATTCCCTTTTACTTAGTATTCCTTTTTACTTACTTATTCCCTTTTAGTTATATACACAGTAATATTAATAAATCTCAAAGTCAATATTGTTGAGTGAGAGATTTTTAGACAGAAAAGAATACCTATGCTACAGTTCTATGAAATGCTCTCAAGAATGCAACCCAAGGCACCAGGAATGGTGTTAATCATGGAAAACAGTGTGGTGATTGCTGGGGGGAGGAGGGTATAAGGGGACTACAGTATAATGGAAAAAATACAATAAAGATTAAATTAAGAAAAAAAAAGCCAGAGCAGATTACCCTAGCTTGCTTTTCCCCCCTTGTTTCTAAATCATGTAGAATCAAGGCAAAATCTTAATATATAAGATATACATTATGACTCTTTTCAATAGTAGCTTAAATATTATTAACAAAATGTAACACCATAAGATTTTTGAGAAAACTCTCTTAGCCTTATGTTATTTAAAACACTTTAATTACAGCAGTGACTAACCTTCAGGTTGGTTACCAGACTTGTAAGAGCTCTAGGGATCCTATTCAACACTAAAAGGATACCTGGTGCTGAGGGTCAGTGCCCTCAGGCATCTCAGTTTCTTGCTCTCTGGGCTTTTGTTGCTAGGCATTCACAGAGAGCCCAATGGCTGGGCTGTTGAAAACACGCTTTTCTTTTTTTTTTTTTAACTCTGTTGAATTCTTTTTGTTTGTTTGTTTTTATTTTTTTATTACTTTTTTATATTGAAGCTTTTTTATCTGAAAATACAGTTTTTCTTTCTGCAACATATATTTCCCTGAGAAGACAAGTGAAATTCAAACTATATTTTATTTTAAAATTTTTACACTGTTTTATTTATTTTTTAATTATTTTATTGTTCAGTTACAGTTGTCTGTGTTTACCCCCACTACTTCTCCCCACCCCAGCCATCCCCACCTCCCTCCTTTCTTCCATCTCCTCTTGGTTTTGTCCATGTGTCCTTTATAGTAGTTCCTGAAACCATTCCCCCTATTATCCCCTCCCACCTCTCCTCTGGTTACTCTCATGTTGTTCTTAATTTCAATGTCTCTAGTTATACTTTGCCTGCTTTTTTTTTGTTTTGTAGATTAGGTTCCTGTTAAAGGTGAGATCATATGGTATTTGTCCCTCACTGCCTGGATTATTTCACTTAGCATAATGCTCTCCAGTTCCATCCATGCTGTTGCAAAGGGTAGGAGCTCCTTTCTTTCTGCTGCGCATAGTATTCCAATGCATGAATGTACCATAGTTTTTTGATTCATTCATTTACTGAAGGGCACTCAGGTTGCTTCCAGCACTTGGCTATTGTAAATTGTGCTGCTATGAACATTGGGGTGCATAGGTTCTTTTGGATTGGTGTTTCAGGGTTCTTAAGATATAATCCCAACAGTGAAATTGCCAGATCAAAAGGCAGTTCCATTTTTAGTTTTCTGAGGAAATTCTGTACTGTTTTCCACAGTGGCTGCACCAGTCTGAATTCCCACTAACAGTGCACTAGGGTTCCCTTTTCCCCACATCCTCTCTAACACTTGTTGGCTTGTTACTTTGTTTATGATGACCCTCATAACTGGTGTGAAGTGGTATCTCATTGTGGTTTTAATTTGCATTTATCTGATGGCTAGTGATGCTGAGCATCTTTTCATACGTCTCTGGGCCCTCTGTATGTCATCCTTGGAGAACTGTCTGTTCAAGTCTTTTGTCCATTTTTTAATTGGGTTGTTTGTCTTCCTGGAGTGGAGTCCTGTGAGTTCTTTATATATTTTGGAGATCAAACCCTTGTCCAAAGTATCATTGGCAAATATGTTTTTCCATATAGTTTGTTATCTTTTCATTTTAATGCTATTTTCTTTATTCATGCAGAAGTTTTTAATTTGATGAGGTCCAATTTGTTTATTCTTTCCTTTATGTCCCTTGCTTTAAGGGACATATAGGTGAAGATATTGCTGCATGGAATATCTGAGATTCCCTGCCAGTGTTTTCCTGTAGGACTTTTGTGGTGTCATGACTTATAATTAAGTCTTTTATCCACCTTGAGTTTATTTTTGTGTATGGTGTCAGTTGGTGATCAAGTTTCATTTTTTTTGCATGTAGCTGTCCAAATATACCAGCACAATTTGTTGAATAGGCTATTTTTACTCCATTTTATGCTTCTTCCCCGTTTGTCAAATATTAATTGACCATAGAGACTTGGGTTATTTGTGGGCTCTCTGTTTTGTTCCATTGGTCTATGTGCCTGTTCTTATGCCAGTACTAGGTTGTTTTGATTATAGTGACCTTGTAATATAGTTTTATATCAGGTATTGTGATCCTTCCTACTTTGTTCTTTCTCAAAATTGTTGCAGCTATTCAGGGTCATTTATGGTTCTATATAAATTTCTGAAATGTTTGTTCTCTATCTGTGAAAATGTCATTGGTAATTAATATGGATTGTTCCGTGTACATTTGAAAAGAATGTGTATTTAGCTTCTTTGGATGGAGGGGTCTGTATATATCAGTAAAGTCCATTTCATCTAGGGTATTGTTCAATGCCACAATATCTTTGTTGATATTTTGTTTGGAAGATCTGTCCATTTTTGACAGTGGGGTGTTAAAATCCCCTGCTATAATTGTGTTGCTGTCAATATCTTTCTTGAAGTCCTCCAATATTTTCTTTATGTATTTGGGTACTGCTATGTTGGATATATATATATTTACAATGTTTATGTCTTCTTGATGGACTCTTCCCTTGAGTATTATGAAGTGACATTCTGGTTTCTTTTTATGACCCTTTTTTGAAGTGTATTTTGTCTGATATGAGTATTGCTACCCTGGCTTTTTTGAAAACATTCTTTTTCCCCTGCCCCTCTTTAGCTCCTGTTTCTCTGGTTCTGAAAATAAGAGAATACTTGAAGACAGCTTAAAGAGAAGCCAACAGAAGTTTTCAAATGTTATCATCTAGTATATATCTATGGGCAAAGTATATTAAGATAAGAGCTATCAATAATTTTTTAAACTAACATGCTGCTTGAAGTGTTTTTTTAAATAATAAAAAAGTTTGTTATTATTACTTCTACTAAGATTACAGCTCTATTTTGAATACTAATAGTGTTAGTACCTGGTGGAATGTATAATGAATTTTTTAAAGCATTCATTTTCCTTTAAAATATGTGGCATTTGACATAACCCATAAGGACAGAAAATCTTCTGGCAGAATTTAATAATATGTATGAAAATAGCCTGAAGAAGAGCATTTATGTTGAAAACTGTTATAATGTTATTACTGCTTATAGAACAGTCATTTTTTTTAGCAATTCCTTTAGTTGATAGACTAAATCATCTACTAAATCAGCAGACTTTATGCTGTGAACCTACTAATCTTTTGGATATATTACATTGCTGCTTTAATTTTACAGAAATTCTGATTGCTCTGGGTAGAGAAACTAAAGGGGGTGTGGGGAGAAAACCTGGTACATTTGCACATAAGACTGCTTTTTTTTTCATTTGAAACCGAGCTTTGTATTTTGCTCTATCAGTTTTATAATGGAATAGTAATTATTTTCTATGTGTCAATATAAATTCAACATCTAAATTAATACACAAGGTTCACTGAGGGTAGAGGGTTTATTTTAAGCCCCAGAGCTAAAGGACCTGGATTCAAAGATCAGTTATGTCACTTTTCAGTTGCTATACCTTGGGCAGTTGCTTGACTTCTTGATAAAGTGGGGGTTATAAATCACAACATCATGGATTGTTAGAGAAAGTAAATAAAATAATACAGTTTTATATACCAATTAAGGCAATGCTTAGCACAGAATCAATACATAATGATCCAGCAACTATAATTATCCAGAAAATGCAAATCAGTATTAACCTATCCTTCTATTGGCATAAGAAAGGACAACTCAGAAAATTGATAATCTGTCTGAGAATTTTTAGAACACATGAGCCACAAAAAAAGGCTTCTAATGCTTAGAGTAAGAATAATTTTCCCTTAAAGCACAAAGAAATTCAAAGACAGGTGGGTCCAGGCATTTGCCATGACAAGAGTAGAGAAAATATAGTGGAAATTATAAGCAGAGGATTGATAGAGTACAGCCCTGGCTTCTTGATATAATAATATCTCAATTTGTATCAGTATACTGCTTTACATTATGATAGTCCCCTCCACACCAACCCATATAATCATCAGAAGAAGAATACAGAAGAGACCACTAAAGCTCAGTGAGATCATGGGATGTGTCTAAGGTCATACCAGTAGTACATGACAGACAGATGTGAGGAAAAATATCTTAGGTTTAAGGTTCAAACGTGTATTATTTGCTATGCTGCCTTCTTTCTACACTGTGCTGAAAGTGGTTTTCAAAGAAATAAAGGGTTAGGAGGTAAAGGTTCCATAAGAATATGAAAAAAAAAAACAATGGGATTTATTAAAGCAGGGTGGGTGTATTCAGGAGAGAGAGTATTATCTACTGGAGTTTGGTAAGAGAAACACTGATAAACTGAGGGAAAAGCACAAGTTGGCTACTTCTAGAGATGCAAATCCAGAGAATTCCTTTGTTGATGTGCATAGGAATGTTTTGAGTGGATAATTCCCTTTACTTTTTCTTTAATTTAACCCATGATATCTAAATTTGCATACAGAAAAATAAGCAATGAACTGTAACTGCCAATGGAGGAAATTTCTTAATTTTATGAGAATATATGCTAGCATCTAGTTGAGTTTAAATTTCAATCTGCTAAACACACACTTCAAAACTAAAATTCCATTTTTAAATTTGAAGCAAACACATTTGCAATACATTTTTTAACTTATGAACCACTTATTATAAGGTATTAAAGGACTCCAAGGGAATATGGCTGTTTTTTAGACTGATGTAAGAGATCTTCAAAATTTCAGAATGTTGGATATATACTTATGCTGTTAAAATGAATTCCTCTAACTGAAAAAGCGAGTGTTCTCATTTTGTGTGAATGCTAATGTGTGTATGAATGAATTATATGCCTTTTTTTAAAATGAAGGACCAAGACAGTGTTACAGGTGGGCACAGGTATCCAGGTTCTTGGTGATCGCAGACAAAGAATTGAACCAAACACACAGACTTTATAGCAGAAAGAGAGAGAGAGAGCAGATTTATTATGCAATAGTATATTCCACAGGACATGGGAGTGAGCCAACTCTGAGCAGAGATTGACCTCAGAGATTCTTTATAATAGAGTTCCTCTATTATAAGGTGGATCTTTCCTTGTTAGTTTTGGTGGGCTTTTATTGCACATGCGCAAGTAGTTATATTACTTTAAAGCTACTGTGCATGTGGGTCTCCCATGATTTTCCTTGGTTGACCACCAGGGAAGGGGGTCCCACAATGTTAATTTGTTATAATGCTATTATAATGAAGCAGGGGTCATGTAGCATCTTCTGCACAGGTGCATTCATGATTCACCATGATTCAGCGCTTTTCCAGAAAGTGGGAACAACTGGTCTTAGAATAGGGTCTTTGTCCTGTATTGATGTCCTTTATCTTAGCCCTGGGGTACTGCTGGAGTTTCCTCCTTCTGGTCTATCTCCTACCTCGACAGGAATATCAATTAAAAATGTCATGCGTTTATCAAAGTTACCCATGATGAATGTAAGATGTCGTATTCTAATCAACACTATTGCTACAACTCTAGTAATGACTTATCTAGTATTGATTCATGTTTTTACCCGGTGAAGCACTGTACAACTCCTTCAATCCATTGATATGTTGTTTTAAGTTATATACTGAATCCATTTCTAAAACGCTGTAATGGGTATGGGACAAGGTTCAGAAAGAGGGTAGGCTGAGAAGTTCCCAGAAATACAGACGAAAAAAATGCCCCCACAGCCTTGGCTTGGGAAATGGAAAAGCCAAGCATGACCATTGAGAGATTTTACCTAACTATGGCAACTGGGCCAGCCTCATAATTATGTTAAATGGCTGAGCCTGCCCACTCAGAGAGAGGGAAATGGGTGTGACTTTGACTTGTGATGTAGCTGGAGGAGCCTGCTGGAGTGTGCTGTAGCCAGAGAAAGGCAGAAGATACTGGAAAATGGGCAGATGTAGCCAATTGTGGGAGGGGTCAGAAATGGGGTTACAGAGGAAGCTCAGGATGAAGGTTTAAACTCAAGTTTGGCAGCCATTCTCTCTTGGCCATGCAGGGAGTAGTGGTGAGGGAAGAGGCATGCTGTAAGGGATTTTTGCCATACAGTTTGAAAGAGAACAGTGAAAAGGAAGAAGTAAACAAGGAGCTATGTAGTTTATAGTGAGGAAGGAGGCCTGGACTAAGAAAGGAAGTTTTGCTGCTGCTGTGATCGTGCCTGCTCTAGCTGACTCTGGAGCAGCAAAGGACTTCCTTGCAGGGTCCTGTCCTGCTGACCCTGGGTTTTACCTGGGTTATTAAGACCTGTGCCTTTCCTGAGTTTCACCATAATCCAGAATAACACAGCACATGCTTTTCTGGAGTATTATACAGAGGCTGATGACAGTGAATGCTATATACTGCACAGATAAGGACATGGGAGACTTTGGGGGATGTTTTTTGTCTAGTAGCCTAGTGAGGAGCATGGGAAGTGCTAGGTCTCATGGGAAAGGAGGGCTCTGAGCTGAGATGCTCTGAGCTGCCCCTCCAAAAGTTGTAATATTGCAAATAAATACCTGCTTCTTCCAGCATTAATTGTTGGGTCATTCACCAAGGTGTCACGTGGATGGGCCCCAGTCTGCTTGGTAACAGGGCTACTTTTCAATGTTTAATTTAGCTTTTGAAAGCTGAACAGAAATAATTAAACTAATAAAGGAGCTGGGTATAAGTTATACATCACAATTACTGAGAACACTTCAAATGAATATAAAGTAATTTGTGAGCTATTTCTGTTCTGATTATAACACTTGTTTATAACATCTGGTCATTTCCTAAATTTATTACTAACTACAGTTTGTTAGCAGCCAGGATATCTTCAGATTTAGGCTATTGATTTAAGTTGGGGTATTATATTAACCAATTTCCTTTTGCTTAGGAAAAGTAACTCTCTCAGAAAGATTACTTTCATATTTTGGTGAATGACCATACATCTTTAATTTAGTTCCTATAAGATGATATTATTGGCTCCTAATTTTTCTACCTTAGGTAGATTTTGTTATGGTAGAAAAAATTTTTTTGAATTTCTATTCAATGATTTGTTATTAGGTTTTGTCATTTCTGTCTTTTTATAAATATCAAATCATTTTATAAATATTATTTTGACTTAACAGTAAATATGTAAATATATGTTGTTAGAAACAATAGTTAGTATTTTTCTCCTTTAATAAAATTAATCTAAATCTTTTAAGCTCTTAATTTAACTGAGTTTAGAGGTTTTACAGGAATGTATGCAAAGACAGAACTAGGTTTAGAAAGACTAGCTTTTAGTCCTGATTCTAACAGTGAGTTTTCTTAGTGTCCTAATATATTTTTCCCTTCATTTTGTGTTCCAGGCATATTGCATTTTTGGTAAATATTAACTCAGTTTTTGTTGATATCCTGCCCTGTAGATCATGTTTGTTCTACAGATGAATGTAAATATTAGATGTGCTCATTCACTCGACTTAGGAAAAAGTGACACACTGCTGGGAGGGGGCGAACATTCTTGATTTCGAGCTTATTAAACTCTTTTTCTTTCACTTAAAAAAACTAATGTGTCAACTGCATACCAAGAAAGCACAACTCTTAAGTGCTTCAATGATTTTGACAATTATATATCCTCAGTACCCACAACCCACAGTAAAATGCAAAATATCTCCATCATCCCATGAGGATATTCCATGTCTTTTTCCAGGAAATCCTCTTACCATCAGAGGAAATTACTTTCTGATTTCTACCACCATAAATTAGTATTTCCTTTTCTTGGATTTATATAAGTCCTTAAGAATACCCACGGATTCACACAGTCCTTCCTTCTCCCTCTACCCAGTCTGGGGTACCATATCTCAGGAAAAGAAGTAGATGGTTCCCAGCACCATCAGCTGTGTTACCACTGCAATCTCCAGTTAATCCAAAACCATATGGCACCTTCTCATGGCCCACCAGCAAGAGTCCTTTCACCCCTTTCCTTACCAGCAAGGTCTCTCCTGCTTCCTAAGCCACGTGGCAAAAGGGAGCACCCCAAAGCCATGCATGGTCCAGACTCTCCAAAGCCATATGATTCCCAAAAAATCCCAGCATGGCTGCCACACATGGATTTAAATCCCAGCACCAATCTTCCTCTGCTTCCTGCAATTTCCATTTCCAATTCCTCCCACAATTGGTTATACCTGCCAGCATTCCCGTATTCTTCTAGCTTTACTGGGTTGCCAAAGTAAGCCTGGGCAGGCATGGCCCCATAGCATGGAGTCAATCAACTCCAAGCTTTTATGCAGGCACTGTAACCAGGCGGAGTTGCCTCCCAGTTGCATCCTGGGTTGAAGTCATTCTTATGCCCCTGGCCACAAAGCATGGCCACAGCTATTTAACATGTCCATGAAATCAGTTAAAACTTATATAGATATGTTAAATGACCATGCCAGAGGTGAGCTGCAAAGTTGTTGCTACGCAAAACAGCTCTTAATGGCCCTGCTCCATGTGTCCCATTCCCCAGCTCAGACTTGTGGGGGTGAGGACATACTATATATATCTTTACTAATATTTCTTGGACACCCTGAGTTTTGGACCCCATTACAAATCTCTATTTGGTCTCCCCCTTGGCTGCATCCTATAATACTATCACAGAGGTCTATGAAAGTACAACCTTAAAAGTCATGATGAGATTGCTACCTCTGGGCTCCACTAGCCTCTCCTATTTAGAGTCGAATTAGAAAACTTCTGCATTGCTTTAGAAATATGTTATCCCCCCACAAACAGAATGTATTAAGTAATAATTAATCATAAGTAAATAGAAGTAGTTTTGCTTCAACACTAATGTTTGACATAAATATATTTTAAAATAAATGGATGAATATATTTTTACATAAAATTTTTAAAAGGCAAAGATATTTAAAACAATAATTATTCATTAAAATAAAAATATATAATTATCCTCATAGAAATGTATAAACCCAAACATGTGAATTCAACAGAGAATATTGTATGGAAAGAATGCACTGTACTGGTCCTAACAAAATTGAGATTATATTGTACAAGTCATGTTAGTAAATTTAGTATCTTTACTCAAATATTTAAAAAGCATAAAAGTTGTTATTATTAATACACATTTGGTAAAGTGCATATTATGTATAACATTTACATAGTATTATATGTACTATATATTGTACATATGCACTTATATACATATATGTATACATACATAATATATACATATATACACAATATATGCATATAGCATATAGAGTATACACATACTTTAGTGTGTGTATATATTTACCTCATATTAGAGTTATTTGGGATACATATATGTACAGTAAATAAATAGGTAAATAAATACAAGATAACTAAATTTAAAAATAAATAAATAAATGAAGAGCTATGGGAGTTTACTCAGATGTTACATTTTATTTATTCCTTTAAATAAATTTGTGTGTGTGTGTGTGTGTGTATAGAAAGAGGTAAAGAAAGAGATACAGATAGAGTCTCTTTATGGAGAAGTGAGCTTCGTAAGGTGAGAAATTGTCTTCTTATATTATCACTTTAGAGTGTGGCAAATTTATGAGTTTATTATGTAATTGTTGAAAGCAAGTTTCAAAAGTAATGAGAAGTCTTATGAAGACTTTTCAATACTCAAATATCACTTGCTCTAGCATACCCAGAGGTAATTTATGTAAAGTGTTAATCAGATTACGCACTTTCCCCCGTGTAAGGCCTTTTCTTTCCCACTGTGTGCAAAACACAGCCCAGATTCTCAGATACTGAATGACCCTCTCCCCACTCCATACTTCTCGCATGCCACCCTCTTCATCACTTACTGTATCCTAGTCCTACAGGCGCTCTTTCAATTCTCAGACTTTTCACTTCTTCATTGGACAGTTTGGGCCCCCTTTTTCATTTTTCCCAAGGCTGCTACCTTTTTTGTCATTAATTCTCAATTTACATAGTTCCTTATTTCCTATGCCTATCTTCTTCAAATACACATTTCACAACTACACATTCATTTATTATTTATTTCCTTCTTACCACATGTGACAATTAGCTGTTATCTCACTTATTTATTCATTCTTATTAATTCTCCCAAAAGAAACACTAAATTCCATGATGCTACATGATATGTCTATCATATATTCATTTTATTATATTGCCTAGCATGCTATCTAACATACAGTAGGTACTTAATAAGAATTACAGGTGAGTACATGAGAAGTAATTTCTGAATACCCATAGCTCTTCATTTGTATTTCCCTTTAAACATTTAATCCTTTCTGCCTTGTGTTAGAGCTATTTGGAATGTAATTAGATGAGAAGGTCCTCTTGTATCCAGGGCAAGATGTGCTTTTCCTGTTTCTATCCTCCATTGGACAGAAACTGCCAGCAGTCTGTGGAGGCAGGCACCATGGTATACAACCCAGGTCCTGGCTCAGGAATGAAAGATTACTGTCCCATCTGTGTGAGGACTGCCCTCTACTGTCAGCCTTCTTTGGGAATTACCTTAGCTGAAGAGAAGTGTCTTGGCCAATGTCATACCTCCTTTCCAGGAGCAGCCTGCAGCAAGTGACCAATTGTTGGAATACGAGGACTCAGCCTCCTCACTCAGACTAGGGACAATTCTGAATGGTGTTGGCTTAGGTCTTTGTTGGGACTGCAGAGCAGCTCAATCTCCCCCCTACCCACAATTACTCCTTTCTTCAATCTTCTCTAAATATTGGTCCCAAAAACACTCTACTAAATTTCCTTGGAAGCAATCAGCACCTCAGAATCTGCTTCCCAGAGAACTTGAATTGCAATATCTACAAATATTTATTCCCCTTTTCCCATAGTAATAAAATCCCTTATTTTTAGTTGTATCATCCAGAATTAAGGCTGTACATACTAGTTTTCCCTGTGGTCTGTTATGACTAAGTTTAGTGGATTATAAGCAGAAATTGTGCATCCAATTGCCCAAAAGTGCCCTTAAAAGAAAGAAATGTACTTGCATCTTTTATTGCTTTTCCTCCTTCCTCCTGAATGGAATATCTGGAGCTCTGATAATCATCTTGAATCATTATAATAACTTGGAATCAAAACCTGTGAAGGACGAAGCAGTAGGATGCATTAGGCTGGGTCTTGAACATTGTGATCTATTGTTCCCGTGATGGCTTCACTGACCACGTCCAGGCTTTTTGAATAAGACAAAGAAGTAAATGTCTTGAACAGTTTAAGGCACAGTTAGTGGGTATTTTCAGTGACTGGCATTCAACTCAAATGCTGACTAACATAGTAACTGACACAGATCTTCAAACATTGTATAATGTCTGAAAATAATTTTGAAAATTAAACCAATAAATAAATAAAAGCTATAGAAAAGTTATGATTTAGGCAAGTTTTCACTATGAGTATGACTTAGATAATTGAGGAACAGAAGAAGGCAAAGTTATTTTAACAATCAGATTATTTCTTGAATGGCATCTTAACAATTTATATTTAAAGGCAGTAAAAAAGGCAATAGAAATGTTATGCTTTGGTTTAAAAGACCTTGTATAGATCTGTAAAATATGTATCCTCCTTCCAGTGCTCCAACTTTCCTCTTCGTTTGCATCTCTACCATAAATATAATTTTAGACTTTCTTAGATGTATTTCATAAGATCTAAGAACATGGGGTGTTCTATATGATCCTCTAAGAATAAATCCTATTAAAATATTCAACTTGAAAAAGAATAAATCATGTTAAAAAAGTTGACATTCCTCTCTGCATTGGTGAAAATCAATTGGTTCTACTGTGCTAATAAAAAATAACTTAAATTTAACTTTTCATTACAGTGGAAGGAAAGTAATAAAATTTGGTACTATAAAAGTGATTTTATTTATATTAGAAAAAATATTTAATCCTCATTCAAGGATATATTTATTGCCAATAGAAAGAGAGGAAGGTGGGGTGGCGGGAGAAAGAGAAACATCAATGTGAGAAAGAAATATTGATCAATTGCCTCCAGTAAGCACCCAGGCCAGGGATCATACCCACAACCTAAGTATATGCCCTGACTGGGGATCAAAAATATCAAACCCGTAACCTTTTGGTGTATAGGATGATGCTTCAACCAACCAAGCCACCTGTCCAGGGCTATATTAGAAATTTCATCGTGATAAAATATGTTGCTGTTCAAGGGAAGAAAGAATAATTCTTGTTGTTGACTCTGGAGTCAATAAAATCTGGATTCAAATCCTGATTCTATCATTTATTTGCTGTATTATGTTAGGCAAGATTCTTCAGGTACCTATATCTCAGTTTCTTTCTCTCTTAAATGGGGATGTACATAGTAATGCTTTCTTGACATATCGCAGCCTGTAGTAAACTGACTTGGATCTTTCAGTTTTCCTAATTCTTGACACCATGCTATTTATTTTTAAAATAATACAGTTTGGCATAACCCATCTTTGTAACTTTATTTATGTCCTCAGGAGCCCAAAATCTCTCTCCAGTAAGCCTAGTCTACCCAGTATCTCCCCATTTTTCACATCTACTTCTGTTCCTACATGACTCCAAAACAAAGACATGAACAATGTCTTCATCTTTTTGTTGCTGTTTATTAATTTGAAATATCTTTCTTAAAAATAATATAGAACTCACATGGTATGAAATTTACTTTTTGAAATCTACAGTCCTATGCTTTTTAATATATTCACAATACCCATTAGCAGTAAGTTCCCACTCTGCCTGCCCTTGGACCCATAGCAAGCACTAATCTACTTTCTGTCACTCTGCATTTGCTGTTTCTGTACACTTTCTATAAATGGAATTATACAATATGCAATCTTTGGTATCTGGCTTTTTTCACTTATCATAGTGTTTTCCAGGTTCATTCTTATTGTAGCATGTATGAGTACTTCACTCTTTTTTTATTGCTGAATAATATTTGATTGGATGTGTATATCACACTTGGCTTATCCATTCATCATTTGATAGACATTTGGGTTGTTCCTCCTTTTTGGTTATAATTAATAATGCTGCCAAGAGCATTTGTGTATAAGTGTTTGTTTAGACCTATGATTCAATTCACCTGATAGCTGAATTGCTGAGTCATAAAATAACCCTACATTTACCTTTTTGAGTAGCTGCCTCACTTTTTCATAGTGATTGCACCATTTTACATACCCCCC
The DNA here is from genome assembly GCF_004126475.2 of Phyllostomus discolor. Classification (NCBI taxonomy): domain Eukaryota; kingdom Metazoa; phylum Chordata; class Mammalia; order Chiroptera; family Phyllostomidae; genus Phyllostomus; species Phyllostomus discolor. The sequence goes on from NC_040903.2 coordinate 98,731,740, forward strand.
AGCACAGCACATGGATTCCATTTTTTTCTGCATCCTCACCAACACCTGCCATTGCACGTCTTTATGACTATATATTTGTTCTGCCTGCCTGCTCTTAACAGGAGTCAAGGAAAGTATTTTTAGTCAAATTGTTAACTATATTACTACAAATGTTTTTCCTCTCTTCTGGGAATTTCCTTTCCCATTTTACTTGCCTTTCCAGATTCTATGAATGCTCCTCGTTTACTGTCTTTATAAAGACAGCTAATTATTCTAGTGCATAATTATTTTTTCTGGACTAATCTATATGGCACATGGTATCTACACTGCCCATTTATTGTATTTACTGTTCTGCTTTATTATCTTCTTAGTGTCTGTTCCTTATCTTCCCAACTCTGTATGTCACTTGAGGTATAGAGCCGTGGCTCATACTCCTGAGCATCCCCTCGAGCACTTAGCATGTTCCTGAATACGTATAGTAGGGCCAAAGTACAAGCCTTTGGAAATTGCTTTATTATTAAGTTAGGAATATCACACTTTCCCGATCTCATGGCTTTTCCCCCCTTTCTCTGATAAGATAAAGTGAAGTCTTTCAAGTAAATTGTTGGACATTTTAAAATTATTTGTTTATTCTAAGTCCATTTTCTAATAACTTGGGTAGTTTTGATAAAATTTAGTACATTACTACCAAGATGTCTGACTTAGCATTTGTGTTTCAGTTAGCTATTAGGTAATTATAGCTAAGACAATTAGGTAATTGTAGCCAAAATAAGAGAAGAAATTTTAAAGTCAGCAATGTCACATATTTCTATTTTTAATAGATGTGTGTGTCATTGTGAATATGGTAAGAAAGAAAAAGGAAAAGAAAAAGAAAAAATACTCCGTAAACTCCATGTTTTCAGACACAACCACACGTCTCTGCTTTTCTTTATAGAAAACCAGTGGGCTATATAGTTCACGTGTCTACTTCTTCATCCCCTAGTATCTCCATACCCCCGCCTTCAAGTAAGACTTTCAGTGCTTCCTGTTCCACTTGAATAAATCATCCTCAAGATCTCCCAACCTAGCTCCACAGTGACCTATTGCTTGCCCAATACTAATGGTCAAATTTTTAGGCCTCATCTTATTCCATTTATCAGCAGTATATGACATGGTTGGTGACCCTGTCATTTTAGGAACACATTCTTTATTCAGAATGTGGGAAGCACTATTGTCCTGAATTTTTATCTCATTTCATTGGCCACTCTTTCTCAGTCTTTCTTTTTTGTTAATCATTCTACTCACATAAACCTCTAAAGATGGAATGCCCCACAGCTTAGTACATGGCTATTTGCATTCCCTGCCTCCTTCCAGTACCCAGAGAGTCATCTTGTATCTGAAGATTTTAAGTGCCACCTATGTGCAGGTGACTCCAAAATTTACATCTCTAACTCAATATTCTCCCTTGAACTCCCAGAGCCATAGAAAATTGCCTACTTGAAATCTGCATTTAGGTTTCAAAACAGAGCTTTTTATCCCAAATCCCCATATTAACACAAACAACAAACATGGGGATGGCTGGGGTGAGGGGGGGAAATGGTGTGGGGGAAATGGAGACAACTGTACTTGAACAACAATAAATAAATAAATAAATAAATAAATAAATAAAACAGAGAGCACCTCTCCTCTAGCTGTCCACTCATAGTAAATGACCACACCCCAACCAATTCTTTCTCTCACAATGCACATCCACTACACAAACACATGTGATACCTCTACTTTCAAGGTATATCTGGAGTCTAACCTATTCCTATGACATCCAAAATTTTCAATTAGTTTAATCCACTATTTTCTCTTCCCTAACTTTTCTGATTCTCATTTCAGCTCTGCTTTCTCTACAATGAGCACTGAAGCAGTCAGAGTAAACTTTTGAAATGTAAGTTATATTATAAAACTGCTTCTTAAAACCACCCCATGACTTCCTATTTCACCCACTGTAAAATCGAGGTCCTTGTCATAATTGAAGGCTCCCCATGACTCTCTGCTTGATCTCATTGTCTTTGATTGTCCATCTGGCCTCGTTCTCTTAGCCATACAGATGTTCTTCCTGCTCCAAAAATACATCAAGCCAATTCCCACTTCTGGACTTTCTATTTCCTGTTTCCATTGCTGTTACTTTTGTCCCTTACATTTATGTCTTTTCTGACATATCACCTTTTCCAAGTGTCCCTTAATGACCAACTTATTACATCTACCCCTGTGTATCAGCCATAGCTCTTTGCTGCAAATAATAAAACTCACAATGGGTAGTTTAAAAAAAAAGAAATTAATTAAAAATATTAAGTAACATACATCATATGAACACCACAACTCATTGCAGTGACTCTGAGGCCCCATTCACATCAATATTTGGGTAGACTGAATACTAGAATTGGCTGGCAATGTTCCTGAAAACCTGGATTCCCCTGCCACCACATTAGTCAAGAAACTCAATGTCCCAGATGAAACAAATGCCTTCATATTCCATATTAAAATGTAATGCTAGTGGATGTGTTTGACAGAAACCAAGATATTGCCTGCATCCTAGATGAAAGGTAGCTGAGACTGTAAGCTTTCTGTTTTGCATTTTTGGAAAGGTCAAAAATCATAATGCATAAAATTATCAAAACATAACATGAGTGGTCAAAAATATTGGTCAGCTTTCAATGATGTGTTCATTATATACTGCTTTTATTTTTTATCGCATTGTCACTCTCCATTATTGTAGCATGTACTTATTTATTCCTGGGTTGCCTCTTCATTAAATAAATATCTGCTCCCTGGGAGCAAAACTTCTCTCTGCTTTTACCACTGTACATTTAAGTCCCAATATAACATGATGACACTCTATGATTTTTTTGGCACATAGGTGGACATACTAATATATTTCAACTTGGAGTTGAACATCATGAAAACTGTCTTTCATTTACAACACCAGGTTTCTTGAAAACTATAGGTGGCTGTTTCTTTAGGAGCAATATGAGCCAAGGTCCCGGCATCCATGTTAATCTAGTTTTCTGATCCTCAATTGCCTCATCTGTAAAATGGAGATCACAACAGTACCTGCTACATAGAATTGTTATAAAGTAAAAATGAAATAACCTAGGATTAATCTTTTTGTTGCAAAGTATAAATAAAATAAATAACCTAGGATCAGGGAAAGGCTTTCCATCTAGAAAATGTTCAATGAAAATTAAAGTTATTATCGATAATAACATCTAATTTATCTCTTTGTATATAACTAAGCAAAGTTTCCTTTCTAGAAGGATGAATTAAACTATCCTTTTAAGGGATAAATTCTTGAGAGAACACAATAACTTGTTTTTGTATTTAAGGCATAAGTTAGTTGAAAGCAATTTTTTTTCTATGAAATAATATGTAGAATGGCTTTACCAAAAAGAATTCAGGGACCACATCAAACCTCTGCAAAAAAGGAAGAAAAAAATATGAAACTACCAAAAAGTAGTTAAAATACAAAACATACATGTAGTTAAAGTTTATCTGTGCAAGTGGAAAGTCATACATTATTTCACATTTAGAGCATACCTGTGAAGGTGGAAAACCAGTTCCAACTGTGGGAAGTAGGTGTTATACTACCCAGTGTCAGCAAGAGAGCAATCGATCTACATGATGAAAGCTTTACATGGTGACTTGGATATCTTAGAATTTTTAAATCCTCTCTCCCTCAAGATTGGAGGACATAAATAAGTTTACCATTATTCAGCATGTGATTGTTGGAAAAGGAAGAGAGGATGATTAAGGTTGAGCCTCTTTTGTTCAGTCAGTTCAGGTTCAGTAGCTTGCACTGAAAAATGACACAAAGTCATGTTTTTCTGATATTGATAAATGGAGTCAACAGCATCAAATCATTTTCTTTATTCTCTGCATCAAGTAGTTTGCTATTGAAGAGAGTTTAATAAAGGAAGTTGAATCTCAACACATACATGAAGATAGAGATGCTATCATTGATTCTAAGGTGAAGAGAGACAGACACATACACACAGACACACAGAGAGAAAGAGAGAGAGAGAGAGAGGGAGGGAGTTTTAACTTTTATAAAAACGCATGTGTAACCACTAAGGAAATATATAAAGGAAAAATTGAAGGCTCTGTACAAATCCTGACAGATTTTATTGCTAAGTCTTCATATGACCTAAATCATATAGCTGCTTTGTAAATGTGTTACAATAATGTTGGAACTAAAATCTAAAATTCATAATTGTAATACATGGAATAAACACTTATTTGAAAGAATGGTGGGCCTCCATTTATCCCTACTGAGACCATTTTCATTTTCTTTGTTGATATCGCCTGGGTCGATTTCTCTCTTTCTTTTCTCTAGTTACTTCACATAAAATGTAAACATATATAAACTATATGTATATAAGCTAAGACCTCCCTGATTGAAATAAATAAATAAATAATAATAATAATAATAAAGCAGATCAATGATTTAGGTGATAGTATAACAAATTAGTTGTATTAGTAGTAAAAATAATAAAAATAATACTGATGTATTATTTTTGAGCATCTTCATTTAAAGTTACAGATAGTATATCATTTAAGATACTTATGATTAACTGCTTGATTCTCTCTCTAATTTAGTTCTCAAGAAGATTAAAATATTTTATATTAAGATGCATTTAGGGCAAAACTATATAAACAGTAAAATTCTCATTACTCTTTAAGAAGTACTATTGGATTTATTTATTTATTCAAACAAACCAATTTCAAAACACATTTTGAAAAATCAGGAAAATTTGATTATGGTCTGGGTGTTAGATAAACAAGAATAATCTGATACAGTTACATGTGATAATGGTTTTGTAGTTACATAAGAATAGGGCTTTAATTTTATTGATACAGACTAAAGTAGACATATTAAACAAATTAAACACATACTAAACACATTAAAAAGAAATATGCCCCCTCAACACCTGATCATGCCTCTCCCTCTGGCTGTGTGTGGGTCTACACCAAATTCGGATGCTATTATCTCAAAGCCTTTATATGGGTTGTTCATTCTGCCAGGAGCATTCTCCCCTGGGTACCCACATAGCTTGCTCCTTCAGGTCTTTCCTTGATTGTCACATCACTGAGACATTCCCAGGCTATTTCATTTTATTTACCACATTTTGCCATGTGTAATGCACACTTTTTGCCCAAATGTTTGAGGGAAAAATAAGGATATGCATTATACTTGGGTAGTACTAATTCCATATTTATATAAATGTGTTTTTTTCTTTTATTTTTTTTAGAGAGAGGGGAAGAGAGAAAGAAAGAGAGAGAAACATCAATGTGTGATTGCCTCTCATATGCCCCCTACTAGGGACCTGGCCTGCAACCCAGGCATGTGTCCTGACTGGGAATTGAACTTGTGACCCTTTCATTCATAGGCCGGCACTCAATCCACTGAGCTACACCAGCCTGGGCTGTTTTTCTTTTATTTATGCTTATGCATTAAAAGTGTAACTCTAGGAAGCAATATCAATATCTGTATGCAAAATAGGACCCTGAAATATGGTCATCTGTTTTGTTTCTAAATATAAGTAAATAAATAATTTAAAAATTAAAAAATTAATTAAGAATTAATTAATTAAGAATTAAAAAATTAAAACCAAAGATCTTTTTCCTGAAAGTTTGGGTGAAAAATGTGAATGCGCACTATACACAGGAGAGCATTATACACAGCCAAATAATGGTATTTACTTTTGTTATTATTTTTAAATTGAAGTATAATTGCAACTAAAGTTGTAAGTACAATTTGATATTTTGATATGAAAATATCATAGTGAGAGGATTAAACCCACTAACACATCCATCATCTCACACACTTACCTTGTGTGTGTGTGTGTAAGAGAGAGACAGATGTTCAGCAAGTTTTAAATGTACAATATAGTGTTATCAACTGTAGTCACCATGTTATACATTAAATATGACTATTTTATTTAAAATACCAACATCCACTGCCCCTGCTCCCAGTGTTTCTTATCTGTTTCACTGATTTATTTTTCTTTGTTTAAAAATTTTATTCTATCTTTTTACTTTTCTTTTTTAAACATTTTTATTTATTAGCTCTGGCTGGCGTAACTCAGTGGATTGAGCACGGGCTGCGAACCAAAGTGTCGCAGGTTCGGTTCCCAGTCAGGATACATGCCTGGGTTGCAGGCCATGACCCCCAGCAACTGCACATTGATGTTTCTCTCTCTCTCTCCCTCCCTTCCTTCTCTAAAAATAAATAAATAAAATCTTAAAAAAATATTTATTTATTTTTAGAGAGAGGGGAAGAAAAGGAGAAAGAGGGGGAGAGAAACATCAATGTGTGGTGTGTGGTTGACTCTTGTGTACCCTTTACTGGGAACCTGGCCCTCAACCCAGGCACCTGCCCTGACTGAAAATTGAACCAGTGACCTTTTGCTTCACAGGCCAGCACTCAATCCACTAAACTACGCCAGTCAGAGAAAAGAAGCCAGCTGAAGTGATCAACTCTTTTTTTATAGAATTTATCATCTTATATACTATACAGCGTGCTTATACTTCGTTATCTGCCCCTCCCTGAAAGAATGTAAACTCTATGAAAGCAGAATTTTGTTCCTGCTCTAGTCACCATGATATTTCCAGTATTGCTGAACAAATCAATAGGGCAGAAAGCTAGAATAACAGAAATCCAGCAATTGTTATATTTTCTCCTGTGGTTATTAAGCAAGAACTTTGAGAACAGGAGCAGGTAATGAAGGAAGGAGGGCAGTGGTGCAAAAGCGGCTCCTCCCAGACAGGCCAGGCAGCACAGATATTCTCCTTCAAAAATATCTCAAAACTTTTTACAACATAAGATTCCATTTGAAACATAGCTTGGCTGGGTGGAGAATTCTAGGATAATAGTTTTTTATGTTACTACTATAAAAAGGTTACTCCAAAGTCATCTAGCTTATATTATTTCTGACCAAAAACAAACCAAACCAAAATAAAACAAAACAAAAAACAACAAAAATAATCCACTTACATCCTTGTCTTTGTTCCTCTTCAGAGAACGTATCTATTTTTCCAGCAAGACATTTGATAATGATGTGCCCTGGTATGTTTTTCATGTTCCCTGTGCTTGTGGTTCTTGACTTGTGGGTTTAAGGTTTTCATTAATTTTTGAGAATAAAATGACCACTGTTTTTTCAAATACATATATATTATATTCCTCCACGTTTGAGGATTTTAATTGCACATATGTTTGGCCACTTAAAATTACCCCAGTTTGTTGATCCTTTGTTAAATTTTTTTAAAATCGGTTTTCGCCCTTTCATTATGGATAATTTCTACTGCTATGTCTTCAAATTGACTGATTTTTTTTTTGCACTGTTTTATGTGCCATTAATCCCATCCAGTATATTTACCATCTTAAATACTGTTCACTTTGGGTCTTCTTTTATATCTTCTATGTGTAGATATATCTTGTTTAATCTTACTTCTAGTTTATTGACCATATGGAATACAGTCAAAACTGTTCAATAATTTTGTCTACTACATCTGTCTTCTTTGTCATTTTAGGGTCACTTTTAGATGATTTATTTTTCTCCTCATCATGAGTTGTATTTTTCTAGTATGTTTTCATGCTTGGTAAATTTCAATAGTATGCCAGACATTGTGAATTTTTCTTTGTTGGGTGCTGGATATTTTATATTCATTTAAACACTCTTAAGAATTGTCCTAGGATACATTTAAATTGCTTAGAACTTGTATAGTCATTCCAGTTCTTGCTTCTAATCTTTGTTAGGCAGAACCAGAGAAGTATTTAGTTAAGGCCTTCTTTTCTCCTGCCTACTGAAGCAAGACAATTCCTAGAACTCTAATGCCTTGTGAAATATGTTATTGTCCATTCTGGGTATTAACAGCAGGCACTGTTCCTGGCAGGATGTGATCTTAAGAGTTTGTTCCCTCTGAATATTCTGCATGGTTCTTTCCTCGTCCTCAGATTGTTTTCTCACATGTATAATATATGCTCAGCAGCACTTCACCAAATACTTGAGGATGGCCCTCTGCAGAACTCTGGAATTTTCTCCCTGTGCGACTCTCTCCACTCTAGTCTCTGCCCTGACAGTTCTACCCACCATTATTTCTTCAGTTTTTCATTTATTTAACTCAAAGAAGACCCTCAGTTCCTATGCTGTGGCCAGGATGCTTTCTCCCGGTAGGAACCCAGAGCGACCAAAGAACTCACTTCATTTCTTTTTCATGTGTCAGTGGTCACTGTTACCTGGTAACACAACATCCAGAAGGCCACAGTTTCATATAGTTTCCTTTTTCTTTTTCTGGTTATATCAAGCAAGAGGTTAAAGCCAGCCCTTGTAACTCCATCTTGGATGGAAGCAGAAGTCTGCTAACTCAATTTCCTTTGGGGTTTGTACCTACTTGAGAGATGTAGGACTCATTTAAACATTTGGATTCATATACTGGTTTTTCAGGTTATGCTTAAAATACCATGCAATCAATTCATTATTGTATGTTATTACTAATGAATCTCATATAGAGTTAAACACAAGACAAGAAGATATTCTTCATGAAATCTTTCCTTATGTAAACTATAAGTAGTGTCAAGGACATGAGTGTATTTCTACATTATGAGAAAAAGAGGGAAATCTACTTTTTATCATTTAAGAGTACACTTAGAATAACTATAGAGAATTCTGTAATTCTAAATAATAGTTTTATAATTCCACTTGCAATTTTAATAGCATGAAAAAGACTCTGACTCACGCTATGTTGAAGTGAACTGCTGTGGAGTGCTACACTACCTCTGTGAACAGCAGCGTGAAGTGACTTGACATATAACCCAGACTAATTACACTTTTGTAGCATCACAATACTAAATAGTTCAGAGCTTTCCTGGGTTTCCTCTTATCTGTTAGTGTGCCAACAAATTCATTATACCAACAAATGTTTTTGAAATCTTCATGAAGCAATAAATAATTTTTAGATGTAGAATATTACCTACTTATGAAATAGGGGGTTTAACATATTACTTTGGAATTTTGCTTTCATTTAACCAAGATAACAATCTTATTCTAGAACCATTTTATTTTTTAACATACTGTAATTGTTGCAGACAACAATCATATATTATTTGATTATTTTTCTCTTGAATAGCAACACTTTATTAAATAAAAGTTAAGTTAGCTATTATCAATAGTTAAATCTTCTGGAAAATTAAAAAGAGACATCCAAAAACTAAATATATATATACATTTTATTTTATATACATAAAATGAAAATGTTTTACATAAAAAGTTCCAAATAAGTATTTTTAATAAATCAATAAATATATACTTTTAGTTGTGTCTGCATCTATAAAATTAATTACATAAAGTATTTAAAATTTTCTAAGATATTTGATTTAAACCAAGAGGAAATGATATAATTCATATTATTAAAATAAATTAAATATTTTAAAATATTAATTTATTCTTTGAAGTTTAAGGTATATGTAGATTTATGTGTTGCCATAGTTACATGCTGCCTCATAGTTGATCATCTTCATTGTTCAGAAGGAATAGCCATTCCCATCTTTAACATTTGTGTACAAATTAAAGTCTGTTATGTTTGGAAACTAAAAGTATCCACATTATCTCCTATGCTTGCTATTTTTTATTTTTCAACATTATTTGAACTAAGTATTTTTTTAGTAGTTGCTAACTTTTAAGTAGATACTTATGTTATATTTATAACAATTTCAAAGCTATACATGTTATACAATATAAAAGAAATGAGACATGTGCTTGTACCCAAGCATAGCATGGGTACAGAAACATAGCATAACTAAAGCACTATGTCCTTCTTTTTTTAATGTATTGATAATATGGGCTCACGTGACACTATACTATTTTTTCTTGAAAATTATCATAGAAATTGTAGCTTTAAAGCACATGCAATTTTGTTTCTAAACAGCAGATGGCAGTATCAAATTCTAGAGCCACTACAATTTTTCTATTTTTATTTTTTCTTTCTTAACCTTTTTTTTTTAACTTATAATGACTGTCTTGCCCTCAGAAATACATTTAGATTTAATTCAGGAAATACAGTTTTACTGACATTCAGTCTTGAAAAAATGTTTTCAGTGTCCTATTCAAATGACTGTTTTTTCCAGAATTAATATCTGACAGGAGTTGAAAGCTGATCAAATTTAGAGGTATTAACATCAAAACAAAGAGAATCAAGCTCATAATATAACTGATTACACTCAGAGCACTGAAACTTCCTCTTTAAAACAAGGATAATCTCCTCTGAGCATCGGTAGAGAATAGGATGGCCCGTGATATACTGTGATATGCTGATGTACACCAGAACTAAATAGCCACAGGGAAGCCCAATGCCTGACAGCACACAGATAGCAAAGATCCTACTTTCTCCAACTTATGACACATAAGAATATTTTTTTAATTTATTGATTTTAAGAGAGAAGGGGAGAGAGAGAGACGTTGATTTGCTGTTCTACTTATTAGTGCCTTGACTGGTTGATTATAGTGTGTGACCAGACTGGGAATGGAACCCAAAACTTCTGCATATCAGGATGGTGCTCTAAGCAAGTGAACTATCCTACTAGGGCCTCTTAGAAGCAGCCTGAGTGCCCCTCAGTAGATGAGTGGATAAAAAAGCTGTGGTACATTTATACAATGGAATACAACTCAGCCATAATAAAGAAGGAAATCTTGCCATTTTCAACAGCATGGATGGCCCTGGAGAGCATTATGCTAAATGAAATAAGCCAGGCAGAGAAAGACAAGTATGATATGTGGAATCTAGTGAACAAAATGAACTATCAAGCAAAATAGAGACAAACCCATAGACAAAGAGCAAGCTGACAGCTATGGGGGTTAGTGGAGGGGAAGCTGTGGGGGAGATGAAGTTGAAACCACAAAAGTCAGCATTTGTGTAGCCTTTCACTACCAGAACCAGTAAGCAGAGACAGGATTAAATCTTTAAGGGCACTTTATTCAGATGCTAGCAATCTGAGAAGATGGCAGGTTATGTACCCTGAAAACCATCTTAACATCTCATCTGGAGCTAGCCTTTTTAATAAGGAGAAGAAAGGGTAGGTGAGGGTTTTTTTAAAAAAGGTTGATCAGAAAAGAGCTGCAGTCCAGCAGTAATTTCCCCAGTATTTATCAGCTGATCAACAATCCTTGATCTGTGTCACAGATGTTGCCTCGCTGGAACACAAGGCTCAGATACCATCTCCATCCCTTGCAGAGCCCCTGGGACACAAAGGTTGAATTGCCTGTGGCCTTCCTGGAGTTGTGTGGTCACGAATTCCAGGTCCTGGAATCATAGCTTTCCACGTGCATTAATCACTTAAACCTATCAACTATAACTGGAGCTAAAATCTTCTAACTCTTGAGTTCCCTGATCAGAATGACTGGGGAAAAAAGAAAACTCATGTATAGGGACAACAGTGGGGATTGCTGGAAGGAAGAGGAGGGGAGGTAGAGGAGTGTATGAGAGGACAAATGGTGATGGATGGAGACTTGACTTGGGGTGAAACCTGTATAATTTTATTAACAAGTGTCACCCCAATAAATTCAATTAAAAAATGGTTTACATTTTTCTTCCCCAGCCAGAAGGTAAATAGCCTAAATCACCCTACTCAGGGAGATAGAGACCAGAAATCCAATTAGTGCCATTTGTACCAACCACACCCAAGGATGGATGAAGTTATGAAATAAATCTCGTTTTGGTGGGTCAGCATAAAGCTGATGAGTATTCTATCAAAATTCTCCCCCAAGACCTCCCTAAACTCCCAGACTTTCAAATCCTCATAACTAGGACCCAGGGTGTGCTCTTCTTCCTGGAAGTACACGCAGCCTTTCTTCCCTCTCAGGCATGCATCTCCTAGACTCTAAGGGACCCCCATGCACTTGCAACCAGGGAAACAATGGGTGGCAGCAGCTCGCCCCTGGCTCACCCCTTGTCTCCTAGGCCCCTTTCCCTGACTTTCCAGTGAGCCAAACCAGCCCTGCCTGGGCTCCTTCCTCTTGCTTCTTCTATCCTAAGCCTCTCCTTGTTTCACTCACCCCAGCTTTAATAAATGTACTCGAGAAATTTTTTAAAAACCTTAAAAATTAAAAGATAAATAGAAGGTAAAACAAAATAAATTTGCAAATTGCCCTCAAGAACTATAGTGTAGGTTAGATAATATTGGAAAACCTGAGAAGAAAGAAAGATGGAAAAAAAAGGATAGTGGTCATAGAAGAGAGGGACTCCAGTCTGGTATAGGAAGGACAGATTCATTTATTGTAGAAATTAACCGTGAACATGAGTTCTTTGGTGGAAGAGTGTAGATCCACAACATTATCCAGATGGCTTCCTTATTCTGGTTGGCCCTGGAGCTGCCAGGGGGGCCAGAGGTAGAGCTGCCAACTTTAGGTGCTTTTCTGCTTGTGTGTTCTGCTGTATCCCACTTTCAACAGTCCCAGTCATATGCCCTGCTATTGTGCCTAGTGTCTTAGAATAACATTTTGGAAATTTAGCCCTACATATAATATTTTCTGGATCTATCATTATCCCAAATCTCTTTATATGCTTTTTCTTGGAAAACACACTTTCCCTTTATGTTTTCTCTATCATTCAAAAGTTAATTGTCATATATCTTTGTTCTTATCACTTAGCAAAGTATCAATAATGTAACTCCATGTTTCTTACCTCATTCTTTTCAAATTCTTCTTATGCTTGGCAAAATAGATTTTTAATATAACTAAACTGCTTTATTCCCATTTAAAAATATTTTTTCTATTTCAGAATATCTCTGCATATGCATCATAGAAGAGACCCCCATTGCAGTTTATACATTCATTCTTTTCACTTCTCTACTAAATTTATATAAATGATTTGTTCAATTATTTTGACTAAACTATAAACAGCTCTGCTGATTTAATAACACCAAGAGTAAGATCTAACTGTCTTTATTTCTCTGGCACTGAAAAACTAAGATCTTTAAGTAAATCACTCCTTATTCTTGGTGGTGCAAAACACCAGGGTGTTACTATTTGGGAGGTCATGATGTTTTCAATGCAAACACACTAACAAAAGTCAGTGGTGTCTCAGGTGGATTGAGAGCTGATAAGGGGTCCAGGTAAGCTGTGTCAGCGGGGCAGTGGCCAGCATTCTGCTAACAATTTAGAGTTCACCAAAAGAATAAGAAGACAAAGATAGGGAGCAAAATCAAATGTTCATAGTAAGTGTGTACCAGAATAAAGATCATTTTTTCTTCAAACATATAGATACCCAGTGCTATCTGTCCTGTTTTCACTTTTCATAGAGATGTGGCACATTAGGATTAGATTCAACTGTAAACAACAGAAAAATGAAAAAAACCATGGCTTCAAAAATAGAAATAATTTCTCTCTTGTGAAGAAATTCAGAGACAGTCAACTGTTGTGATGGCTACCCTGTTCCAGAAAGTTCTCTGAGGCCACAGTTATATCTAATCTAGCACTCTGCCATCTTTAGTATATGTCTCCTGTCCTCAAAGTCCAAAATGCCATTCAAGAAGTAGAATGAAGAAATATGAGAAAACAAAAATGAGGTAAAAATGTGTCTACCAGTTGTTCTTGAAGGAAAGTTCCAGAAACTGTCATATGACACTTTTGCTAACATTGAATTGGCCAACACTTAATCTCATATTACACCAAACTTCAAGATTATAGAAAAACACCCTTCTCCACTCTACCCAGGCAGGTATTATCACAGAGTACTTATTAACACAGAGACCTATGGGACCACTACCAAAATGTCAAAGTGGACACCAACCTCATTCTTTACCTTTGAGTGGAAATACAAGTTATGTATTAAATATCTCTACTCACTGATTTTTGGAATCACTAATCAAATCCAAGTGAATTTGATTGAAGCTGAAATAAAGAGAGAAAGCATCAAACTGTTGTTATGGTAACTGGAATGGTTGGAATATATTTATTATTTTCACAGCATAAATGATACATTTCTAATCATATACTTTCATAAATTGCCATGGGGTTTGGTTAATAGCCTGAGCATGAAGAAATATTTGTATCTCTGTTGGCAAAAAACCCCACATAGTTTTGACTAATTTGACACATTTTTAGCAGTTCTGTAATTTATTTTATTTAATTACATTTTCATCTTGCTTTTACAGTGGGCAATTGGAAACAATATTTAAAGGTCTAAACAGGAGAAATATAAATTTTATTGAATAACTACTTTTAATTTTTATTTATAATTTACTAAAAGAATAAAATTATTGCACTGGATATGAAATATCTTGAAGAGAATATGGCCAATTACAATGTCACTAGGGATTTAAAGTAACATAATTTACCGATTAAGGTTATGTTCTTATAGTCTATAGAATGTTGAAGTCCATATATTGGGTTATCCAGAAAGCCTGCTCAGTTTATTCCATAAAATTAGACACATTTTTCATTTTCACCAATAGCATTATTGATTTGGATATTTTCAGTATGTCAGCTATCTCCTGCATGGTATAACATTGATTGTTCTCAATTAATGTCTCAGTTTGATTGCTATCAACTTCAACTGGTCTACCCTGCCACGGAGCATCATCCAGTGGGAAAGAAATCTCCAGCACGAAACTTCAAAAACTACTTGTGACATGTTCGATCAATCACAGCACCTTCTCCATACACTGTACAAATCTTTTTCTTTTGTATTTCAGTTGTGGTTTTACCATTCTTGAAATAATAAAGTGAGCCCTGGCTGGCGTAGCTCAGTGGATTGAGCGTGGGCTGGGAACCAAAGTGTCCCAAGTTCGATTCCCAGCCAGGGTACATTCCTGGGTTGCAGGCTATAACCCCCAGCAACCGCACATTGATGTTTCTCTCTCTCTCTCTCTCTCTTTCTTTCTCTCTCTCTCTCTCTCTCTCTCTCTCTCTCTCTCTCTCTCTCTATCTCTATCTCTATCTCTATCTCTATCTCTATCTCCCTCCCTTCCCTCCCTAAAAATAAATAAAAAAAAGAAATAATAAAGCATAATGTGTTGAAAATGTTGCGTATTTTCTTCCATTTTCAGTATTGAAATGGCTACACAAAAGAGTCACCAATTTTGATAAGTTTTTTAAAATGCATGCTGACATGACAGCTGTCACAATACAATCTAACAAAATTGTTTCAAATGAAGTTAAAGTCAACTAAGCACTACTAGAGCCACCTTATGGGGGAAAAAACGAACTTTTTGGCCAACCCAATATTTGGTAAAACAACATTTTGATTATGACATGCACATACACAACTGGATATGAAGTTGTGAAAGATAAATCAAGTTGTAAACTTTGACCATGGTTGAAACTTTCAGATTTCAAAAGCAAATTTTTAAATATTTAGTTTTTTAATAAAACTGAGTGAAAGATATACAGGAACTCTCTGTACTTTACATTATTTTTGTAAAATCTCACATTATTTAAGAAATGTTTTAGAAATGTCCAGAATTAAAATATATTACAAATGTTTATTCAAAATTTTATAGGCATTATGGCTAATATAGTAATGATACTACAGGTAGACAGAGAGTGAAAATAGTTTGACTATGGTTAAGTTATTCACATTCAGCCTCGTCAACTTTATCTCAACTCAGTTCATCTTTCCTCCCAACTTAGACATGTGGTTACACTCAGTTTTGAAGTGAATAACAGGAGCATTAGATATTAAGGATTCACCGGGTGTCAGGAAATTATAAAGTTTCATGACTGCTGAGCACTCGTGCCAGGCTGTCTTGGAGAAAGCACCTCGTGTGCTCATGAACACTGATCTCTGACTTCGAAAGGCAACTTTGGAAGGAGGCAACTATCTCAGCAATTCGTTAAAGTGTTAAAAAATAAAAGAAAAACTAATTCAGCTTTCTTTATAACCTAAGATTTTTCCTACCTTCTCTTTCACAATTAAAGCTGCCAGTATTTTCTCAGATGCCAAAGAGAAAAAAATTAACTCAGAATGTATTTTTATTGCTGAGATACAGGTTTGTTGTTTACATTAGACTGCTCCTTTCCGTCACACCTTTTAGTTCAGCTTTGCTCTCAATCTGGACTGTTTGGCATCTGCTCCCGTATAGTCTATACCTTTATCGTCACTCACACAATCCATCCCATGAAGCACCGTCAGCCTTTTCTACTGCAAACCAATATCTGTGGGCCCTCTCTGATGTACGCCCCCAAGCACACACACACACACACACACACTCAGAGATTATGACTCAATACTGAACTCCATTATTAATTTGTGCTCAGTTCAACAGATCAAAAGCATATTTTATTCCAAGCTATTCACAAATAAGACCAAATTTCTGCACGTGTGAAAACAGTAAGGGAATTAGCCATCTAACATTATACTCTCCTATTGTGCAAATTTTGTCTATTTTAGCAAAAATGGACTGTGAGTTCTCTAGATCTGCTCTACACATCTCTTTTTCCTTCATTTAAAATGCCTACTTTTTCCCCATTATTTTCTTTTTAATTACCCACAAAAGTTAATTTGAAAGATCTCTATTGTGAATTGTTCCCTAAACCATAGAGCAATAAATGATCTCCCCCTTTCCTTTGAAAGAAAACTTACTAAACAGTTAATACATGCCTATGCAGTGCCAGGACACAAGAGACATTAAAAAAATATCTATATGCTTATATAACAACTGAAACTTCTATAAATCAAAAGCTGTACGTAAAATTTAATAACAGTATGTTTTGAAACTGTTCAGATACAGAGAAAGCCTTCCTGGTACATGCTTGGCACATTCTAGTTGATATTAATGCTGCCTTTGCATGTGCTGTTTATCCTCCACCACTTTGCAAGCTTCTTGAGGAACTCCAAAGATTTCTGCTATGGAAAATGGGAGGTAACCAATGATGGACAAACATTAAGGAGGTAGATTTGAAGAACTACTGACTGAACTGGATATGAGTGATGAAGAAGGAACTGACTATAGAGTAAATTACAGGAGATCATTTTGAGCAGTTTAGTGCTGATGCTGCCATTCACCAAAATAAGAACATCAAGATGAGAATTGAGTTTTAGAGGAGTAAAGAATAGAGAAGGAAGAGTTTACAAAGAAGATTATCAAGAAATAGAGGGGTAGGAAAGAATCATGTTTTAAAAAATTAGGACTGGAGGATTTCAAACTATAGAGTATTTCAATAATCACAGGGGTTAAAAGAATAAGAAATATATTCAGATACAGGCATCTGAGTTAAACAATGTTTTTGACAGAGCCATGGCAAACCATGTGAAAGTTTACTAAGGAATACTCTGCATTCATTGGAGTTCTATGTTTCAGGCTCTGGGCTAGGAACTGTGAATGTTGATGAGAAGAGGACCCAGCTCTGCTCAAGGGCCTGTGGCTCCAGAAGGACCGGGCAGACAGGTAAACCAAGGTCACCACTTTATTGAGCAGTCTCACATTGAATGAACCTAAATGGGAAGCTTTTAAAATGTTTTTTTATTGCCTTTGTTCATACTGTATGCACTTTCTCTTTCCCATCTCTTAACAGAATCTGGGTAAAAATGATAATTGTCTGACAAACTTCAGTTATTAAATTTAGTCCAGGAAACTAGCCAGATGTTGTTCTGTCTTTACAGTTCCCTGAAGATAGTTGCTGGGTAGCTGAACATATGTTGTGAATCCACTCCTAATCCAATTACATAAGGCTAGGGTGTAACTACAAAGGGCACACAGCTGTTCATGGGGTAGGCTGTGGATGAAGAAAAGTCTTCACTATGGAGTGTCAATGGAAAGGATATGATGAGGCCACTTTTGAGAAAGGAAACTTCAGATCAATGGAGAATTTGGGCAAAAGTGCAGGTTTAAAGAAATTCACTGTATGCTGTTCTGGGAACTCCAAATTATTGATTTAAAAAAAAAATTGTTGGAGCATAAATTGCAAGGACAATGATATGGTAACAGATGTGGGGAAAATGCACAAAGTTATGCTCTAAAATTCTGTTTTTTATTTTGAAATTATGCTTGATTTTATTTATGAAGACTTATTTATTTATAGCAAGGGCTGACTCTATTAATTGGAAGAATAGGTAACTACCTACACACTATAATTTGACAGTATGCTCTAATGGGGACAGTTAATTGCCAAAGAAAACCTATGGGACCCAAAATGATAATACTTACAACTTTAGGCTTTATTTCCAGAAAATGATGCAACATAGCAAAAAACATTAAAGTAAGTAAAGCTTCAGAGCTGAAGACCCTTTCCCAGCGCCTGGCCCAGAGAAGCAGGTGTGGACTCCTGCTGTCACCCCTCTGAGCCAAGGGGGAAGCAGAGAGGGAGCATGGGAGTCACTACAACTCATACATTTCCTTTTTATAAACACTCTGCCCCCAAATGGCTAATTCCAGTGATCCTGGCATTGGCCTTACTTGTGCTAGAAGGGTACGAGTCTCTGCGTGTCTCTGACACTTGGTCAGGCATGAACCGTACTGATTAATAGTGTTGCTCTGTAACCAGGAGCCTGAGGTAAGTATCAGAGGGGTTTGTATTAGTTTGTCAGCATTGTTTGTTAATAGCTGTGAGATCAGTGATTTCCACCTACCTTGAGTGAAGCCCCTGGAAACTCACACCATTAGGGATCATTATATAAAAGAATATGCCTATGTGACCAGCCGAGTATGAGGAGCCCAATCTAATTTCCATTGTATGCCTCCTGGCTCAGAGGAATTCTGTGCAGTCAGAAAGTAGACAGCCCTTAAGGAGGGAAGACAATAGGTGCCTACATCTGTCCTCTGTGGTCCCCTTGTTAAAGAAACATTCTCTAGCTCTGATGTATTCACTTACTTTAATGCCATTGTTATTTTGTATCACTTTCCTGCAATAGAACGTAAGCTTGTAAAAATTGTCATTTTAGGCACTGTAAACGTTTTCTGACAGCTAGAGTTGGTGGTAATGTTGCATTTAACTGTAGTAACAAGTGTTTCACTATTCCAAATAAACACGTATGTGCTTACCTAAAGGGTCATACAGCTTTCCAATAATAGTTAAGTTGGAAATAGTTAAGTTGGTTGATAAACTGGTTCATACTGATCCTGATCTCAAAAATGTAATGTGCTGGAGGGTCAGTGTCAGTTAGAAACGCTCTTCCGGAAGAAGGTGTCTGGGGACTTGGGAGAGGGGCTCACTGGAGATCCCGGGAGAGGCCACCGTGGTGGAGGTGTTGAGTCAGTAGTCTTACAAGGAGTTATTGCTTTAAGAGAGAAGAGAATCCCTCTTTACCCACTTGAAAGGTTATTTTTCTTTCTTGTGAACATTCTGTGTTTACTGAGAAACTTCCTGGAAGTGGCCATTTGTCATTTTGATCACTTAAAATCTAGCTTTAAACCTAGCATTATGAATTCAATACTTTTACTGCTAGTTCCTCAACTCAGCATACTGCCTGAACAGAAACTGTCTGGAACTTTGTCCTGTGGGAATTCCTCATCTTTTAGGTAAACACTGAGTTTTAATGCATGTCAAATCTCCGCCAGGCTGAGATTTTGAACACCTCTTAACTCTAAAAATTAAAATGTAAAATCAGGTGAAAGACACTGCCATTAAAAAAGTTTTTCAGTGTGAAAGAATTGAAGACATAGTTTATGAATTTTAAAAGATCAAATGCCTTTTCAATAAATACTATAGAGTAACTTGTTGTTTTAAAAAAACAGCAACAAAGAGTGTGAGACAACTGTAGCATTCAATATATGGCTCTATTAATTTACTAAAATGAGTTCAAAGAAACATAAGAACTACCTATTGATATACTTCATGTTTATGAAAAGGGTATGAGTTTAAACTTTTCTCAGTAGTTTATACTAAAAATGTTTGTTCAGACACAGATGAGAATTTTATTTGGTATTTTTAATTAAAATCATGTACATTAATTCAGACTGTATGCTAATTAAAAAGTGAAATGAGTCTATGGTGAGACTGGCCATTCAAAAACTAATGCAGGTGATGGAAATGGCTGTTGTTATGAATTCCTACTGATCACTGAGTTGGCCATGAATACATGTACCTATGTATCTTTACATGTATATGTATGCATACATATATCCATGTATTTAATAAATGCTAGGTGCTACATGAATCTGAAAAAGCAACTCTTGAACTTTTCACAGATTTTTAAATGCTAACATTTGAGGGATGAATGAAGAGGAAAAGCTACAGGCAGACAAGGAGCAGGAGGTGGAGAAGGGGAGGATTTAGAGCGGGGACATCAGAAGTGCCCCCGGGATAAACAGGGTGATAAATTGGTGCTTTCTAAAAAAGTTATGTAACAGAGAAAGCGATGCAGGACACGTGTTGGCAGCTAGAGATTTGAGTCGTTCTTTCACGTAACGACTGCACTAAATACCAGCCAGGCCAGGAACGCACTAACAGGAAAAGCCTGGGGGGCTGGAAGCAGAAGACCAGGTTCAGGTTTGGGACAGACACTTACAGCTCTCTAAGGACTCAGTTTCCGGATGGTCCGGAAGAAAGGGAAAGTGATTAAGGATTCATGCCTCAAAAGTTAATGTGGGGATTAAATGCTGTAGGAAACGATGAGCATATTGCCTGCCTCAAGCTAGTGCTCATGAAATATTTTCCCTTTTATTTTTCTTATGGGAGGTGGTAAATTTTTAACCTTTGTCCATTTTCTTGTTTTATTAACAGGAAGGGAAAGGCAAGATATTGTCCTAAGTTTTTTCTTTTTAATCTGCAATTTGAAGATAACATGTTTTCAATCAAATTGTCTTCTATGTGTTGGGTAGGATAGATAGCAGAGCAAGGCAGGGAGGAGGAGGAAGGCCTGTCTCGCCCACTGATGCGGCAGTCCCCAGACTGGTCCCGTGATATTGCCAGGTGTCCCACCATCCCAGGAAACACCTGCTGACACAGGAGGAGGGCAGTCCTTAAAATTCTGGGAAACAAAGCCTTGAAACTGTGCTTTCATCCCTGGAAGGTGGGAGAGGGACTAGAGTGCCCAAAGGAAGAAGCCCATAAAACAAGTTTGGTTAATTGTCTATCCCTGGTCAGTATCTCTTCTATGAGGGAGCCCCTAATGCTTACAGAAAGAGCCAACAAATAACTTTTGGTAACTGCCCCAACTTTAATTAACTGCCTCCTGTCACATATCTGTTTTACAACAAGATGTACAAATGGGGTCGGGAGCAAGAAAAGGATTTGGGGTGACAGACCCCACACATACTTAAGTTTGGGTAGTCACATCCCCCCTGGGAGAGCTGGCACCACCTTTACCCATCAATCAATATGTAACTTCTTCACCCCCATCCCAGCTATATAAGTCCTCAGAACAAAGGAACTGGGGCCACTCTTACATTTGCCACCCTTACCCTGCCTTGCCTATGCCTTCACCCATCCACCCCCAAATTAGCTAGGCCATTTTCTTCCTCAAGAACAGATCACCAATAAACTCTGCTTGCACACTAATAGATTTGCTGATCTGTAATTCTTTACTTCATTGGTGAGAAGAACTGAGTTTCTAGGAGTTTCTCCCATAACATGTGAACTTTGCTATACTAGATGGTAAACAATTTGCAGATTTTTATGCAGCAAGAAACACTAATACAGAATCTATACATCTGTAAGGTTAAGCAGAATTTCCACTGAGAAATTCTGAAGCAATTTAATTTTTTTTGTTCATATTCTTCTAATTCAAATTTCTAAATCAGTTACTGAAGCAGAAACTTATGGAAAGAATCCCCCTCCCCAAAACTAGAAATTTTATTGGACATTTGATTAATATGTCTATTATTCATCATTTTAGTTATTAAATGAAACTATTAACCTGAAAGCTTTGTTTATTCAATCTGTTTTTCATGTTCTTAAGATAAACATTTTATAAGCTATTATTTTATTTTCATTAGTTCAACACACTTTTAACTATCTTTTATCCAAATCACTGAGTAAGTCAATAAAATTTTAGTCAGGAAAACAGGAACAATAGTTGGTTTTTCAACATAGACAATTTAATATAATTGTTTAAATTATTTTGAAGGCCTGAAAAAGACATAATAGGAAAAAAAATGAAGGTTAATCAGTTCAGGAAGCAGGTATCACCCTCCTAAAATGGAGCCACAGAGGCGAAAGGTTGCGGTTTTCAGAACCCAGTGTCTTAAAGCAGGGCTCCTTCAGAGTCAGCATTCACGCTTCAGAGGAGAGGGTGTGACAGGTTCCTGTTGGCATCTCAGGAGCTCAGGGCTGCAGTCAGAGCCATGAGGAAATCAGATCCCTGAGGAAGGTGGCTGCCTGGAGGATGGTCAGTGCCGATAACTCAGAAGCCCAGGGAAGAGTCCCACATCACTGGGCCTCAGACATCTGAAGAGGGTCCTGTCCTCCATGTCCAGGAAACCCTGATGGCCACAGCTTGAGTGTTTCTGGAATCACAGAAGCAGCTGGAGGCTGGATCCAATTGCTGGGGCTGGCAAGGAGGAACACAGCTAGAGTCAGGTAACAATGACAGTGAGAACCATCAAATAAGAAGGATCAAATTACTTTTGCCCTGCTCTCCACCAGTTCCTCACCTGGCAGAACCTAACAGAAAGTCACCTGGGAAAGGAATATGGTTTGTGGATCCTAGCCCCAGTGCCAGAGAGAAAAGACAAAAAAAAAAAGGGACTTGGAGTTAGGGGCACTAGCTTCATAACTGGCACAGTGACATTGAGTTAAAAAAGATCTTATCATCAGTTTTGTTCAGTAAACTCACTTGTTCAGATATTAATATGTGTTTATTTTGTGATAATCCACCAACAAAGAATTGAGTGTCTGGTGTTCATGGACAGCAAATTAATATACTTTTCAGTTCAATTTTAAATGTCTTGATTTAAATACAATCAGAAAGCTGTTAAATTATCATCATCAGTTCTACCAATTAACCAAATATGAGAATCTAGTTGTAAAACTGGCATTAATTTGGATAAACTTTTATTTTTATCAAAGCTTAAAATATTCATTAATAAACTATCTTCTATTTTAGGACTCTAAAATAAATGTTTTACTACTGTTATAATTGTTATTAATAAATCATTATTATTATCTACTGCAGATACACATACTGTGGTATTTATTTATACTGCAATATCCTGTGTTTTGAATCTACTCAATGTTGAAATCAAGTTTCTCTATTTCCTACGTCCAGTAGTGAAAATGTGACAGTGACTTGATTATAAATATTGTTCTTAGTGTGTAAGGAGAGTAGCCCTTCATGTTACCAAAATTTTCTTGCTTCTGTAATCATCTCTATTTCTGGTGCTCCTTTTCAACACCTGTGAGGCTGCATTTATTTAAAGTTTCACTTGAATCACCATTTTGTCACTGATTAGACACAGTAGGACACAAAGCATATTCTACTGCATTTGCAACAAAAGGAAATCTGAGGAATACAGTATAAAATGAAAATGGCAACCAGAGAAGTCTACTTCGTCCCAAAGGATCTGTGAATCTACGCCCAACTGGATGGACACTCTCAAGTTTTCATTTTCTTTGCAGGGTCCCCAGTAGTTCTGTCTTTGAAAAGTCTTTCTCCTATGATTGATAGTTTCAAAATTGAGTCTTAGAAATAAACAATCCAAGATACAGCTAATAAAAATAGGGAAAGATGAGTGAGTTCTTATTCTGGTAAGTTTCTTTACCCTACAAACATCAATAATTCTATTGTCTGGATAAGTTGGTTTCATTAATAGAAGAGTAAGAATAATAAAATTATTAAAGGCGAAACCTGTGTAAGAAAAGGGAAAGAAATATTTAAAGCTCTGAACAAACTTGTTCTAAAGGAAATACCAAATAGTGAAACTGATGGGTAACTCAATAACTGGAAAATTTTAGTTTATTGTAATAATTAATAAGCCTAATAACTAATACATATAAAAGGCTATTGTTTCAGGAACTGCAGGTATGACCCACCCTGACTCCAGGAGACCACAAGCAATTGACCTTTGTGCTCCAGAAAAGACCATAAGCAATTAAGATGGTATCTGAGCCATTGTGTTCTAGGGAGAGACACCCACCACCCAGGACACAGGTAAAATAAATCTCCCAGGAAACAAGACATAGGACATACATAAACAAAATCATTGGTCAGCAGGTGAAAGGATGTTATGGAAATTGCCAGACTGCAGGTTTTATCTGATTAACCTCTTTTCTGAATTCCAAATCCCTTACCTACACTTTTTCCCCCTTATAAAAAGGTTGGCTTGAAAGGAAATATAAGACAGTCTGTTAGGGTACAAACCTGTCATCCTCTCAGACCACTGCCATCTGAGTTAAGTGCCCATAGAGATTCAATATCTATCTCTGCTTATTGGGCCTGGTAGGTGACAGGTAGCACAAACACTAGCTTTTCTGGCTTCAAAACCAGAAAGACACAATCATAGTTAAAACATTATTTTGAATTAAAATAAAAGTAACAGTTGAATATTTCCACAAATGCAGTAGTATATATTTAGAAAGCTTTTGGAGCAAATGCCAGGTTCTAAAACTGAGCACTGTCCAGGACAAAGCAGGACCCTAGTACTCACAGGGGTCCCTTAGGTAAGCAGACAGTTTCCTACAACAGAAAAGAATGAAACTGAAGTATAGGCTGTGTCCTACAAACTGGAGATCAGTAGGTGAAGAAGGGTTTGGGGGCCTCCTTCACGTACATTTCCAGGCACTGGGAATATAAAGAAATATGTGGCCCTCTGTTGCTCAGTAAGTAGTCATTGATTTCAAGACCCAGAAAAATACATTTCAAAGGTTATTCCCTTAGAATCTAAGCAATGTTCTCTATTGTCTATGCCCTATTTAGCTGTCAACATGCATACTTTCTATTGAATTATCTGGGCAGTTTAGAACGGAAAGGCCTATAGGATAGGAAGTTCAGGAATTAATGATGGATACTTTTCATCTTTCAGACAGTTAAAATAAGGGTGACAAAATGAGAACACACATTCTTTATAACCTTATTATAATTCAGTTCTTTAAATTCTCAGTCTTAATCTTTATTATACCAATGATTTTTTTAGGTTAACCTCCCCACCCTTACTTTTGTCAAATAATGAAAGCTAAAATGATAACCATCGTATGATACTGATGAGTCTGGTTTTAGAGCCTTAAATTTAAGCTTTAGAACTTTATTCCTAGTTGTGCATATCTATCTTAAAATATTCATAATGCTAGCTTTTGTTCTGTATCCCCAGGTTTTGTCTTCCACCTCCTGAAGCTTGCACTATACAAAACAAGCACTTTTAAAAGAGAGGATGGGATGGTGCTAATACTATATATTTTATTTTCTGGTATATTTGATTATGAGAGAGTGGGCAAAAATGTTAGTATATGTGGTAAAAATATGGCATCCACATCATCCATGGTTGTGATAGTGGTTGGTTGATCTTGGGCAAGTCATATGGCTTCTGCAAATTTCAGAATCCCTGGACAAGGTTCATCATGTAGCCAAAGTTTTTATTTGAAATATAACTATTAATTACTCTGATATATTAACTTCCTACCATAACTAAGCAACAGAAATATATTTCTCATTATCCTGGGACTAGAAGTCCAAGATCAAGGTGTCAGCATGGTTGGTTCTTTCTCTTGTCTCATCTCCTTGGCTTGTAAATGTTATCTTCCTCTAGTGCCTTCACATTGTCTTCCTTGTGTCTGTCTGTGTCCTGATCCTTTCTTCTTATATGGACACCAGTCATATTGGATCAAGCCTACCCCCATGACCTCATTTAAACTTAATTACCTATTTAAAGATGCAGTCTCCAAATACGGTCATATATTGAGGTGCTGGAGGTTAGGACTTCAATATATGAATTTGAGAGGGACAAAATTTGGCCTATAACATTTGGGATGTTAACTCCATTGGTTATTAGTGTCTTGGTAAATAAATTTCTACTACTTAAATAAAGATCAATATTTTTAGAAAGAAAAAGGCCATGAAAAATAAAAGGAAAATACTAAAAGAGAAAAAGAACAAGATGAAAGAAAGAAGGAAAAATCCTGGCTAAATAAGAGGCCCTTTATTTAGGTGAAGCTTTAATTTCCATCATCTGTGTATTCAGAGAGATTTCTGTATCATTCTTCACCTTCATTAAGGGTCTCAATATATCAATCAAAATATGCAATTCACATGAGGGACTATGTCATAATGCCCTCTCTAAATCCACAGAAACAAATTAATTTGCATATTTGGCAAGTGTACCAAAGCTCATCACAATTTCAACACTGACAGAATAATTTGAAAGGATATTAGATCAGACTTATCATAGTGTTACTGGTTCTAATCAGCTCTCTAAAAGGTATAACATTTTTTCTTTGCAATTAAGCTCTATTTTGGAAAGTGTTAAATTCATTCCCCCCTCCACTTGGTGAAAAAGAAAATGTGGAAGAAATCTTGAAAAGTAGGACTATAGTAATTATGAGGATATAAATCATTTAGACTGTAACCAGTACTTTAATAGAGAAAACTATTGTGTATGAAATAATTCCACAGATGTTTCTAGCTAATTATTGTAAGCAGGAATCAATAGATGTTCTACAAAGTTCTCTTGTTTGTGTAGGAATTAAAAAGCATGTTCCTTTCTTTAATAGGGACCAGGGTCTCCATACAGATGTTTCTCCTTGGAGATCAGTTTCTGAGATGCAGACCCTTTCCACAGTGGAGAGAAGCGTGTGCCCTGTTTCACCACTTCTCTTCTTCTCTACCACTCTGCCAGGTCAGTTTTAGGCAGTGATAGTTGGTACAAGATGCCTGGGAGCCTCTACTCTTCACATTAATCTCTCCGTACTATTGCAAGGTATGTCCTACGGCTTTGTAAAAATAGGGGAACATCACCACTTCCAATATTCTGTCAAGGTTCTAAACTTCCTGAAGAAAAACACTATATTTTAGATACACTTATGCTAAACAACTCTTTCAATCACATACATATATATGGTTATTAACAAAATATTGTATATATGAAAACAAAGTTGAAAGCTCATCAACTATTTCAAATGTTGACAGCCAGGATGCACCTAGCAATACTGATACAATCTGATATATATTTTTTGAAGCTATTCTAGTAGAGCTAAATTTAAAGATCAAGAAGGGAAGATAACTATTTTAGACAGAATAACTTTTAATATTTTCAAATATTTTCATGTATTTTAACTTTAGCTCTTCTAATGTGTTCCAAATGTTCACACTTGCTTAGCTTTCTAGTTGAACATGTATTATATACTCTAAATGGTTGAATTCTACCTGAAATAGCTTCACGTCCTGATGCCAATCACTTCTTCAGGAGTTAAGGACAATAAAATTGAATGTTTTTAAACCTATTACTTTGAAAAGTTAGTAATGAATACAAGATACACTTAGGCCAGTTCTTTTATTTTAGGTAGGATATTTTTAATGTTTCACCTTTGGTTTGGTGTTTCTCTACCTGAGTTTTTATAACCTCACTTTCTTTTCATCCAATACTAGCTTTTCTGTGACCAGAACTAAATCTGTTCTTTACTTCTGTAAGCTTTATTTTGTCATATGCAGCATTTATCACAGAAAATGAGCAGTAAAATTATTATTCTTCCTGTTTTTTCCCTAAGATGCTTTGTAAGTAGGATCAGTTCTTTTGCATATTATCATAATAGTTATTTACATACATTAACTCAATCCATTTTCACAAATTTATGAGGTAAGTATAGCTAATCTCTATCTCTTAAAGAGAAGAGAGCAGGTGGAGAAAAAGCTAACTCGCAAATATTTGCAGCTGTATTGTGTGCTATCTAGGGAGAGTATGGAAAGAACACAACTCATCATTAACTATTTGTGTCACATATCACAGAAGGAGGCAGTGGCCTTAGATGCATACTTAGTCAGGACATTTTGCACTGCATTGATAGAAAAACAGTTAATGGAAAATGCAGGGACATTCTTAAAATTGCATATAGGAGCATACAATAAGTTTCCTTGAGTATATAACATTTCTTAGAATATATTTCTAGAAATGGAATTGCTCAGTCAAAAGGTATGGATGTATTGAATGATTTGTTATTTTTAAGTTAACTTTTATAAAAGTAATATTTAATTAAAAAGTCAACAGGCTAACACAAGTTGCTGGACATAACAATATGTTTCAGGTATACCTTGTTTTGTTGTGCTCCACTTTATTGCATTTCACAGGATTGTTTTTTTTTTAACAAATTGAAGGCAGTACCCTTCGGCAGTAAATGGATTACAACTCACCATACTACAATGCTCACTTTATCACTGTGGTCTGCACTGAAACCTGTAATATGTCCAAGGTATGCCTGTACTTGCTTTATTGCGGTGTTCTGAATTAAACCTGAAATACATCCAGGGCATTCCTGCATGTCTTTTTTTTCTTATGTAGATTTGCTTACTTTTAAAAAATTATCACATATTATTTATGTAACAAAAAAATAAAGGCAAATAATAGTTATTGAATGTCATTTCAGTCAGTCCTGTCATGGAAATCCAATTTGATTTTTAACATATCTCAAGAGTATTATTTTTAACAATTAAAAATATTCCCTATAGGTTAAGACCATAATCCAAGATGATTAAGGATATTGAATTTTCATTTAATTGACTGCTGATATGGGCACTCACACAGAGAAAAACTAAGCCATTAAATACATGTCCATCTTACATTTGAAAAGTCTTGAGAATTCTTTCACTACTATTCTTTCATCTACATGATATGTATATGTGTATATTATATTATGTTGTCTATATCTTTATGATCCTGTAGGTATATATTGGTTCCTTACTTGAAAATTAGCAGCAACATTTCAATACATCAGTGAGATTTTTTATACGAATTGGTTTTTCCTTTTGTTGATTATACCATGTGAAGATGTTTGAACACCATATGTTTTCTCTTATAAATGTACTTGAATCTGTGAAACACCAAGTTAGATTTCTTGAAGGAGCTGGAGATTTATATATTTACCCAAATCTATTTCTAAACTTCAAATATTGATAAAGTAAAATAAAATTTATAACTTTATATTTTGACCAGTTCAAGTGTTCAGTAATCACTGCTATAAAAATTATCCTTTGTGGTTATCCTGACCAAAAAAAAAAAATCCCAGCTTTTAGTCCAAAATTTTAATGAGAAAAATCAACAGGAATTTAAACAGGAGTGGAAAGAAAAAGGAATCAGAGAGACTTAAAGAAAGATCATAGATTATCATAGAGAAGTTGATTTAAGAGGAACTCAATAATATTTAAATACTTATGAAGAATAATTAGACTGAATATATTGATAAGCTCTTGTCCCATTCTTGTGAAGATAATTAAAAGTAAATTGAACTAAAACAATTTATAATATTTAAAAATAAAAGTAAGGCCTGGCTGGTGTAGCTCAGTGGATTGAGTGCAGGCTGTGAACCAAAGTGTCTCAGGTTCGATTCCCAGCCAGGGTACATACCTGGGTTGCAGGCCATGATCCCCAGCAACCACACATCGATGTTTCTCTCTCTCTCTATCTCCCTCCCTTCCCTCTCTAAAAATAAATAAGTAAAATCTTTAAAAAATAAATAAATAAAAGTAAATAAAAAATAGACGATTGTCTACATGATACAATATAATGTTTTATGTGACATTATTATGTAACATCCCAAATGTTATGGGCTAAACTGTGTCCCTCTCAAATTCATATATGGAAGTCCTAACCTCCAGCACCTCAATATATGACCGTATTTGGAGACTGCATCTTTAAATAGATAATTAAGTTTAAATGAGGTCATGGGGGTGGGCTTGATCCAATATGACTGGTGTCCATATAAGAAGAAAGGATCAGGACACAGACAGACACAGGGAAGACAATGTCAAGGCACTAGAGGAAGATAAACATTTACAAGCCAAGGGGATGAGACAAGAGAAAGAACCAACCATGCTGACACCTTGATCTTGAACTTCTAGTCCCAGGATAATGAGAAATATATTTCTGTTGCTTAGTTATAGTAGTCCCAGCAAGCTAATATATCAGAGTAATTAATAGTTATATTTCAAATACAAATTTTGGCTACATGATGAACCTTGTCCAGGGAATTGGAAGTTTGTAGAAGTCATGTGACTTGCCCAAGATTAACCAACCACTGTCACATAAATGACATCACACATCTTTATATACTGACATGGATATGATATGATATTAAAATATTTATCAGGTAACCATTAAGAAGTAATTTCTTTGAATAATTTCCTTTTCTTGTTTTTTACAGATTTTATTTATTTTTTAGAGAGAGGGGAAGGGAAAGAGAAAGAGAGGGAGAGAAACATCAATGTGTGGTTGCCCCTCATATACCTGCAACTAGGGACCTGGCCTGCAACCCAGGCATGTGCCCTGACTGGGAATCAAACCAGTGACCCTTTGGTTCACAGACCCGTGCTCAATCTACTGAGCTACACCAACCAGGGCTAATTCCCTTTTCTTAATCTCTTAATGGTAAGGTGGCATAACAAGCATTCAAAACATTAATGATATGCTTTTAAAATAGTGTCGAAGATAATTTTTTAAATGCCACTTCATGCTCTCAAATTATCTATTGAGGAAAATATATCAGATGCCTGGATAATTTTGATATTACTTGAAACACGCTCATGTTAGTAACTTGTTATGATTTTTCTATTTATGAAGGAATTATAATTTTAGTTTTAAATACTACACAAAACATTATAAACTTTTTTATCTATTTATTTTTCTGCCTTTCTGAACACATGCAGTTACAGAGTAGAAGATTGGTCCTTGTGTAACCAGTCCCCCCTTCTTCACTTGCCTGGAACATTAGAGGCGGAGTTGATTTCTGAATTGGATATTCATTCTGAAGCCTTCCAGAACTGCTGTCAGAGAGAGTCTGGCAAACCTGGAACACTATTGGTTATATCATTTATCATTTTAGTTTTCTACCTTGGAAAATAAACAGAATTCATACATAGCTCCAACACTGCCCCTTTATAGAAACCAGGTTTTAAGAATGTAAAACTGAGCCCTGGCTAGTGTAGCTCAGTGAATTGAGCACAGGCTGTGAATCAAAGTGTTGCAGGTTTGATTTCCAGCTAGGGCACATGCCAGGGTTGCAGGCCACGGGCCCCCAAGAACCACACATTGATGTCTCTCTCTCTCTCTCCCTCTCTCTCCCTCCCTTTCCTCTCTAAAAATAAATAAATAAAATCTTTAAAAAAAGAAAAAGAAAACAAATAATGAATTTAAAAAATAGAATGTAAAACTGTCAATAAATACAGAGAATGTTAATTCTATCACTGCCCCTGTATTTCTTGAGGCTGCTGATACGCATAGCTGTGAGTGATGTTGTTATCAAAATCCATACATTATGGAGAAAAAAGGAATATTTGGCATATTTTAAATTAATGACCTTTATCAATGGTCCTTGAATCTCCCCATCTTATGTCCTCACAAATTCCATTCCTGGTTGGAAATTTTTTACCTATCTCTAGAAGCCAAAGTTATTGATGGAGAGGCATGAGACACCTCAAGTATATTTTGGGTGGGACGAGAGGTTGGGGACAGCTGGGAATAAGATTGCAAACTACTGCAATGAGAAATCCATTTTCTAGGGCACCCTGAAACATGGGGGCTAGTCAATTATAATGATTACTTGAATTGAGAGATTTCATTGTGCTTGTTCTTTGCTAAAACCTGTATTATTTATTCTTTAAAACAATCACACATGACAAATAAAATATCATTTCCATTTTATAAATGAGAAAATTAAAGATTAGAAAGGTTAGATATATGTTTCAAGTCACCACCACCAAGTTCAAATTGTACGCAGTTCCTCCACTCTCAGAAGTCTACCATATGTTTTTCCTTCTAATGCTAAAGTCATCTGAACTTTTTAGGTCCTAAAATGTTTAAATATATTTTTTATCTGGCTTTAAAGTCTTTAATCTTCGAATCTTGTATGTCTTTGTATTTTTAGTACCATGAAAATCACAGGGATATTTAAAATGATGTAGTTTGGCCAACAGACATTAAACGATGCTCAATATCACTAATCGTCACAGAAATGCAAATTAAAGGCACAATAAAGACATCACCTGTCAGAATGGCTATCATCAATAAATCAACAAATTAGTGTCCTCAGTGTGGATGTAGAAAAAAGGGAACTCATATCCAGTTGGTGGGATTGCAAATTGGTCCAGCCACTATGGAAAACAGTATGGAAGTTTCTCAAATATTAAAAATAGAACTACCTTCCATTTCTGAGTATCTCTCTAAAGGAATCCATGCAAGAAGGAGCTGCAAAGAAGTATTTGAAATTATGAAAGGCAAGGACCTACATTCAAGATTACTCTATCCAGCAAAGCTATCATTTAAAATGGAAAGGCAGATAAAGTGCTTCCCAGATACGGTCAAGTTAAAGGAGTTCATCATCACCAAGCCCTTATTATATGAAATGTTAAAGGGGCTTCTCTAAGAAATAGAAGAAGATTAAAAACTATGAACAGTAAAATGACAACAAACTCATAACTATCAACAACTGAACCTAAAAAAACAAACAAAAAAAATAAAGGCTAAGCAAACAACTGGAACAGGAACAGAATCACAGAAATTGAGATCACATGGAGGGTTTTCAGTGGGGAAGGGAAGGGGAAGAATGGGATGGAAGAGGTACAGGGAATAAGAAGCATAATTGCTGGGCATAAAATATGCAGGGAGAGGTTAAGAATAGTAAAGGAAATAGGGAAGCCAAAGAATTTATATGTGCAACCCATGGACATGAACTAAGGGGGAGGGGAATGTTAGAGGGTGGGAGGTGTGCAGGGCAGAGGGGGAATAAAGGGGAGAAAAAAATTGGGACAATTGTAATAGCTTAATCAATAAAATAAAAATAAAAAATAAAGAAATCTAAAATACTAATTTAGAAAGATATATTCATCCCTATGTTCATTGCCACATTA
Source organism: Phyllostomus discolor (assembly GCF_004126475.2). NCBI lineage: Eukaryota > Metazoa > Chordata > Mammalia > Chiroptera > Phyllostomidae > Phyllostomus > Phyllostomus discolor. The sequence continues at coordinate 98,764,659 of NC_040903.2, forward strand.
CTGACAACAGCCAAGACATGGAAGCTACCTAAATGTCTATCAATACACAACTGGGTAAAGAGGTGGTACATATATATGATGATATATTACTAGGCCATAAAATAAAGAATGAAATCTTACCATTTACAACAACATGGATGGAACTAAAGGGCATTGTGCTAAGTGAAATAAGTCAGAAAGAGAAATACCATATGATTTTACTTATTTGTGGAATCTAAAAAACAAAAAAATCAACATATAAAACAGAAAAAGAAACAGAATAAACTGATGGTTGTCAAATAGGAGGATGGTTTAGGGACTGAGGTGAAGGGATTAAGAAGTACATTATGGTAGCTACAAAATAGTCACAGAGATATAATGTACAGCATAGAGAATATAGTCAATAATATTATAATAACTTATGGTGCCAGGTGGGTACTAGATTTATCAGGGGATCACTTCATAAGTTATATAAATTTCTAACTACTATGGTATACACATGAAACTAATGTAATATTTAATATCAACTATAATTGAAAAATTAAAAATATGTGCAATTTACATATTGTGCAAGGCATGTTCTTGTGATCATAATTTGTATAGTGTTGAGAATATACTATATTATTAATAAATATGCTAAATTACATTGTGCTATAATAATGTAAATGTAGTAATGTAATGTAAATGTAAATGTCCATTTCCTCTGTGATGCCAATGGTATTATAGAAACAACATGAAGTTGTCCGTGGGATCAAGCTAGATAATCTTTTTTGGACATTATACTCCCTCTTCATTGCTCTTAATATCTCTTTGAAGTAACCCCATGTCCTGTTTCAGGCTCAACACCTTTCCAAAATCATACACAATGCCACCTTAACTGTACGCATTAGGCATTCCCTCTGTGCCCACTAAGAAATTACAAGAGAAGCCTATCAAGATCTCACTACTGCATGTTTTTCATACATTACAGAAGATGAGAGGAAGATACAAGTAGAGGATAAGAAACAGCGTAAAGTCTTTTTAATTACTTGGTCATGGACAGCTTCCTTATTTTTCATGCCATTTCATTCTCCAGCACTAGCTCACCTCATGGCACATCGAAAAATCAGCTGTTTTATGGTGAAGACAGAGAGTTCAAGTTTAACCATGCATTTCATAGAATGTTAACCTATAGCTGTGTAAGAGTAGCACAGTATTTAGAATTCATCAATGAGAAACCCAAACACGTATGACTGCACTAACAAAATGTGCACATTAGTAATACTTCCCAATAGGTTGTTCTGCCATATTCCTTATGAGATATATAGGCTATGCAATGAGATTAAATTTTAAAGTTATATAGAGAGAGTTAAAAATTTACTCAAGGCCATACTTTGAGTCAATGATGAAAAAATATTTATTTACTTCCAGTTCCCTTCATTGTTATTGAGTAGTTCTTCTGCCTTAAGAATACAGAGCTAAGAAACTACAGGTAGAACATAAGCAATGTTAGTATCAGTGTTATCAGTAATTAAGCTTATCGAATGCTTACTGTGTGTAAGGCACTTTAAGGGGTGAAAAGTAGAGTAAAACATATAATTATAATTTAAAATGACAAAAAATTGTTTTATAATTCTTTTTTTCTTCTTTGGTGTGGGTAGTGAGAAATCATCTCTCCCTACTTAAATTGCCAACCTTGAAAAGACAAAATTTCATATATAAATGTACTCTTTTACAGTAAGATAAATTCTCCTTGATTTCCATTGTCATATCTAAATTAAAAAGCCCTTTCTAACATAGTTAGGTCAGGTCTCACTTTTTCCTCTTATCGGATATTGCATCCAATCTGTAATGTTTCAGAGAGCAACAGCCAATTCTGGAACCATATATGCCTTCTGGAACTGTTCCTGCTAGATTATCTCAGCTATTCCACTTAAGAATGAGACAGTCTTGGCCCGTTACTGAATGAAATTCTTTGCACCTCAGATTCCCTGTCTATAAAAGGTACGTAATGAAACTTAAGTTACCAATTAAATGATACAGTACATTACTCCTTTGCCAGGCGTGAAGAACCATTGAAAGGTGTGGGATCATGCTCTCCTACAACAAGCACAGAAAAGTAACAACTGCTCAAAATAATTCTTTCATTGGTCTGCAATGAGCAGGGCCTAAAATGCATATTTTATTCCCCTCCTTGATTTAAAGCCCTAGGTCTCAAGGAGATCCCTGATAAACTATAAATATGTCATATGAAATAATATATTAAATAATTGCCATAAAAGTATATTAAGGTACCTAGCTGTGATGGGTCACAATGGAAAACATTTATTTTTGGCAGTAATAAAAAGAAGCAAAAGCAATAAAAAAAAACAAGCTACTTACTGATAATATGCAACAACATGAATAAACTTTATAAATATTATGCTGAGTGAAAGACACCAGACACCAAAATAAGTTCATATTGTATGATTCCATTTTTGAAATTCTAAAATTATATTTACAACTAAGAAGGACATGAGGAAACATTCTCTGGTGATAAAAAATTTTCTATGTCTTCAAAATGATGTGGGTTACACTAATGCATGTGCAAGTATTTTTCAAAGCTGATTTAAACAAAAGATCTAAGCATTTCACTGTATATAAATTACACTTCAGCTAGTTTATTAACTAAATGTTATTATGGTTATTTTCATTAGTTCTTATATTTTATGGATGCACGCTAAAATATCCACAGATGAAAAAGGTATATGTAATTCTTGCAGTGTATTTAAAAATGGATAAGTAGTGGTAAAAACTGGGGAGTGGGTAGGCATAAAGAAGAAACATGATTAGCCTTATGTTGAAAAATGTTGGAAGTTGGGAGACAGTGGGGAGTCTCTATTCTATTTCTGTATATTTTTGTTTTAGCTTTTATTTGTTTATTTTCAGGAAGAGGGGGAGGGAGGAAGAAAGAGGAGAGAAATCTCGCTTGGTTGCCTCTCACAAGCCCCCACTGGGGGACTGCCCGCAGCCCAGGCATGTGCCCTGACTGGGAATCGAACCCATTACCCTTTAGCAATCCACTGAGTCACACCAACTAGGGCTTTCTGTATATTTTGAACATTTTCCATAATTAAATGTTGGAAAGGCAGGGGTCCCCTGGGTTTACCTCATTATAAAAGAAAACTGAACAGAAGGGGGACATAACTTGTACAAGGTCTCAAAGCCAGACAGCGAATCAACTTTCAAGCTTAGCCTTCTTCCTCTGACCCCAACGAAGAGTGTTTTGGAAAGGCTACTTTTTAAAAGGGCCCGTCAGTAATATAAATAATTATTTAAGCATACATATACTTGCTTCCTGCCCTTTTTGGTTTCAAAGGCTTGTTTTGTAGATATGCACTGCATATTTTTCAAATTTCAGACCCAAGTAAGTGCAAGGATCAGCGAAAGCATCCCTCTCCCCGCAAAATAAACACAAAACAAAATAACAACACGGCAGACTTGTTTTCCCTTCCAGTGTTAAAATCATCCTCCCAGGCAAAGAAAGCAAAGGCATTCTGTTAGAGGGAGGAGCTTGGTTCTGCATTCTGACGCGATCCAGGAACAGCTGTTTTCCCTCCCGCTGTGAAAGAGGTGAAAATGCGCTAAGCAGTGCAATAATTGTCTTGCAGCCTGCGCTTGCACGTCTCGGCGTCTTCAGCTCCGAGCGCAACCCAGCTCAGAAGTAGGAAAGGTGACAGGTATATTTCAGAAGGGGCGGAAGATATGTAATTAAATGCGATCATTCCGGAGAAGAAAACCGCTCTGGGCTTGTCTCCATCCAGACACTTGAGTGTAGAAAGTAAATTTCACTTCGGGAACGAAAAGCCAAACGACCGCTCGGTTTCGAGGGCTGGGGAATATTTATTCCTTATCCAGAGGATGGGAGAACCTGCGCCTGGCAGCCCCTGATTGGTGGAAGAGAGAATGGTGATAGTGGGGCGGGCAGAGGGTTTGACGCGCCTCCTCCCGCCTCCTCAACCTGTAACTCTCCCCCACGAGTCTCCTCTGCACCCGCTGGTCCCTTTCCGCCCCAGGCAAGGTGAACAGCCAACAGAAATCCAGAGGGTGTTGGAGCAGAAGCACCGTCAACCTTGTATTCTAAGACCATTAATCAAATTTCACGAGGGAAACGTGCTCTCGGCGGTGCCTCTGTGAGCTCTTTCCTGACTCGCCCGCCTCCTTCAGCAGCTCCCCAAGAGGATGACTCTATCTTTGGCGGTCGATCCCTAGGGACCCACGCCCCCAAACTGGCTCTGATAAAGGGGTCCCCGTGAAACCAGAGGAAAGGCAGAGACTGGGGAGGCGGGGGGATGGGAAAGAGGGAAAGACATCCGCCCAACCCTAACCGCCCCGGGTGGTCACGAGAGTCGCGGAGACCCTGAACTTGCGGTGAGGCACGCAACAGCCCCACCTTCCCGCAGCCGCCTACCGCCGGCGGGCGCCCGGAGTCGGGGCGCAGCCTCCCCACCCCCGTCCTCCTCCGAGGGGAGCGAGGTGCGCGCGGCGCGGGAGCAGCTTGCGCGGGGCGAGGGGCGGGGAGAGGCGCTGACAAATCAGCCGCGGGGGCGGTGAGCCGAGGAGAAGCAGGAGGAAAAGGAGGAGGAGGAAGAAGATCGCGACGACCAGAAGGGAACCCGAGAAAGGGGGCGAGCGACCGAGAGCGGCGACGCGGGGTGAGGTGTGTGCTGGTTTTAAAGCAGACCCGAGGACCCGCGAGCCCTGCCTTCAGCATCCTTCGCTTTCTCCCCGCCTTCCCTTCCGAGCCCGTCTCTTTCTCTGGGGTCCTCGTGTGCTGGGGACTGGGAGTGACAGTTCGACGACAGGTTCGTGGGTTGGCTCACACGCCCCCCGCCGCTCACCCCACGGCTGTGCTGACGGCAGCCTCCTCTGGGCACCGTCCCTCTCCTGGTGCCGCCTCTGCCCTTCTTCCCTACCCTAATCAGCGCTCCTAATCCTCCCTCTTCCATTTAAATGCTACTTGGGAATTGATTAAATGTTTTTAAGGGAATAGGGGAAATCAGACATCTGAGAAGCAGAAGGACTCAGGTAAGCACCTGTGGATCTAACTGGGTAGCTTCGTAAATCCTGGGGAACACCTGGTGGAAGGGGAGCCCTTGTGGGCGCCTGGCAGGGGGGTGGTGCTGCAGCAGGGACCCGCTGTGCCAAGTCTCGCTGGGAGCTGAGTGCGCTTGAGAAGAGTAGATTGACCAGGATTTCCTCCCTCTTGTGAGATTTTCCTTCTCTCAAAACGCAGAGAGGTCAGGCTTCTCCGGGACACATTTTTCCTTCAGGAAACGCTTGGATGCTGGATGCAGCGTGAGCATCCAACTTCATTTCTCTCTTACCTCGAACCCCCAGTCCTGCCTCTCGGTTCTCTCCGTAAAGTAACCAAGCAATGTTTGGCAAATAAATAAGTGCAAGTGCACAGAGGACAAGTCAACAGGTGGTAAGGGGTTAACAGGTGCGGGCGCGGAGTGGGGAGAAGTGTCGGAGCTGGAAGAGAACGCCTCCTGGGGCCGCAGGCGCGAGTCTGGAGTCAGCCAGCGGGCGAGAACAGGCGCCTGCTCACGGCAGATAGCCCGGGGCGCGGGTGGGTGGTGGAGTGGATTAGAGCTTCAGGGAGTGGGCTCTCTGTGGGCCCGAGATACAGCCACACCCAGGATGGCAGTTCTCTTACTCCTCTCTCCAGGTGGACCTGTTAGCGCTCCTCTGGGATTCATTTTCGGAGTGTCCCTGACCCAAAGCCCCAGCTAGCTTCCTCTCTTTTCCAGGCTTGACTTCTAAACGTACTTCTAATTTATACTGTCACCGTTTGGACCCTGGGAAGTTGAAAGAGGGGTCCATCTTTTCATGCAACTCCACCTCGGAAATGCAGTAACAACAGCTGAGATGATTCATCCTAATCCATGTTTAGGCAGCTAGATTTGTACTAGCCAAGATGGATGGGGCATGCTCAGTTTTTAATGAAAAACTAAAAAAAAAAAAAAAAAAATGCTTCTGTGCCCAATGGTTGAAATAAGGGTACAGTTAAAAGAGCCACCACACTTTCTGGAGTTCTACTGATCTCTCGGGGTGCTTCTAGTTTTGTTTTATTTTACCCAAAAGTTCTCATTCGAAGTGTGTTTTGTGTCTTCCAGTGTGGTGTAAAGGAATTCATTAGCCATGGATGTGTTCATGAAAGGACTTTCAAAGGCCAAGGAGGGAGTTGTGGCTGCTGCTGAGAAAACCAAGCAGGGTGTGGCAGAAGCAGCAGGAAAGACAAAAGAAGGTGTTCTCTATGTAGGTGGGTAAGCCTCAGTGTCATCTTTTCCCCTTTTTCTTTTTTTCATTGTTGTTGAAGCACAGTTGTCTCCATTTCCCTCCCACCACTCCCCCCACCCCAGACATCCCCTCCTTCTACCCTTTATTCTACCCCCCTTTGGCTTTGTCCATGTGTCCTTTATACATGTTCCTGACAAGCATTCCCCCATTCCCCTCATTATCCCTTCCCACCTCCCCTCTGGTTACTGTCAGTTTGTTCTTAATTTCAATATCTCTGGTTATATTTTGCTTGCTTGTTTTGTTGATTAGGTTCCGCTTATAGGTGAGATCATATGGTACTTGCCTTCCACTGCCTAGTTTATTTCACTTAGCCTAATGTTCTCCAGTTCCATCCATGCTGTTGCAAAGGGTAGAAGCTTCTTCTTTCTTTCTGCTTCATAGTATCCCATCGTATAAATGTACCATAGTTTTTTGATCCACTCATTTACTGATGGGCACTTCGGCTGCTTCCAGCACTTGACTATTGTAAATCAACAAGCAACAAATGCTGGCAATGTTGTGGAGAAAAGGGAACCTTACTGCACTGTTGGTAGGAATGCAGATTGGTTGCATCCACTATGGAAAACAGTATGGAATTTCTTCGGAAAACTGAAAATGGAACTTCCTTTTGACCCAGCAATTCCACTGCTGGGATTATACACTAAGAACCCTGACACACAAATTTGAAAGAAACTATGCACCTCAATGTTCACAGCAGCACAATTTACAATACACAAGTGTCATTTTGATATTATTTGTAATTAATGAGTTAGGATGATTAATGCTCTAAATGTTGATATCTCTCTCTGGATTCATTTTTGCCTCATCACTTGTCAAAAGGATGGACTGAGTCAGAGTTATGAGTGGGTAGGTGAATGTATATATTTGAGCTAATAGTAAAAAGTGAATGTAATATTTTACTTTTCCAGATTATTGAATTTTATAATAATACCTAGGACATTTTTGTTACTTTAAAAATGTTTATGTACATAAAGGACTATTTAAAAGGATGTTTCTTTAAAAAAATCAGTCTTTTCAAAAATAATATTTTTAAAAGAATCAAAATCATTCATGGGTTTTTAGCTTCTTTTGTCATTATGAATGATTTTAGGGTATTCTTTTAAAAAAATCTAAAAGGAGACCTGAAAAACAAAGGACATAGTCTTTGTTTTATAACAAAGACTTTTATAAGTTTTTGGTGGATTCTTTGGGACCACATGGCAAGCTGGGGAATAAGAGCTCAAAAAAGTACTTAAGGGTTGCTACTAATGTCTTAGGGACATTTATATAGTTCATTTATCAAATGATACACAAAATAAATAATGAGATTGATGCTTATCATTTCTACCTTTCCTTAAATTCCCACCTTGGAGTATTCATGAAAACCCTGACTCTTTTCTTATCTTAAACCATATATTGTTAGCTTGGGCGTTATTTTACAAACTTCAGATTCTTTGGGGGAAGGAATAGACACACACGTATATACACACACTCATCCACAGGGACAAACACACCCATGTATGCACATTCCCATTCCATCTGTCCTCTTTGCCCTCTGCTCCTCTGAGCTCTTCCACACTCTTGGGTGGCCCCTGTAGCAGCAGTAGCCACAGAATGAGCAGACAGGTGGAGGATGAGCATATCGAGTGGTCTAGGGTACCACACCTGTGTCTGTGTGGTGAAAGACAGCTACTCTGTCTCTCCAACATAGATGAGTTGGAGGATAGTTATTCTTAGAATGGTTTTTATGAATGCTTCTCTCTTTCTGGTCACTATTCATAGACTCTTTCCTATTGGTTGATCTTAATACAAATCTTCAGTTTAATTGCTTTCTTGATCCTAAAACATTTTCAGAAAATCATTGAATTAAAATGTTACAAGAGAAAAATTGGTAAGTTAATTTCAAGTTCTTTTTTGAAGTGTAAATTACATCTTTAGATGGAATTTGGACTACTGACTCAGTGACATGCAGATAATTAATATCTTTATATTTGTCCACAGAATCAGTGACATGCATATAATTAAAATATTTTTATATTTGTCCTCATTTTCTCAAGTTGTACATGTATGTGCTTAGATATGTTCTTTGATTTCAGTTACTTTTAAACTTAATGACTTTAAAGATTTTTTAAAAGATTTTATTTATTTTTAGAGAGATAAGAAAGGAGGGAAAAAGAGAGAAACATCAATGAGTGGTTGCCTGTTGTGTGCCCCCAACTGGGAAACTGATCCACAACCCAGGCATGTGCCCTGACTGGGAAGCAAACTGGGGACCCTTTGGTTCTCAGGCCAGTGCTCAATCCACTGAGGCACACCAGCCAGGGCTAAAGATCTTTTTATAACATCCACTTAATTAGTTTGTAATGAGTCCAGAAACTATTGAAAATTAAATTAATACAATTGCTGTTTTCCAGGTAACAAACAAGTTTTTCTTACCTGTAAAATTTTTCATTTGTTTTTATTGTTAACTGTGAGTTTGAACAAGTAAAATTTTATTTTCAGAGGTGAATTCTGTTATTCTCTTTGGCATTATTTTATAAAGTTGTGATTTATTTATGTGTTACATTTAAAAAATAATCTTTAATGTCTATTATGGTATTTGATATATAGTAAGTTCTATAAATTATTTATTAGTTTTATACTAACATCTAGTTAAAAGTTGAACCCAAACACAGGATTTTGGATGAGAAGGGACCATAAGAAGATACAATAGCATAGTATAGTTGTTGAGAAACTTTCTGTAAAGATCTAGATAATAAATATTTAGGCTATAATATCTCTGTCTCAACCGCTTAACTCTGCTATTGTAGTGTGAATGAAGCCATAGATAATAATCAGTGTGTCTGTGTTCCAATAAAACTATTCTTACCAAAACCAGTGGTGAGTTAATATAGTTTGTTGGCTGTAACTTTCTGACTCTGGGTAAAGTAAAAGAACATAAATTTTACATTAGACAAACCTAAATTCTAGTCCAGGCTGCATCACGTATTGCCTCTAGGATACTGGGGAAGTTACTTAACCTTTCTGACTACTATGTCCCTCATTTGTAAAAATACAATTTAGACAAATGTAACTACCTTGCAGAGTTTTTGTGAGAATATCATGATAAAAAGAGAACATATGAGTTACATAGCATACTTTTAAAAAATTAAGTGTTTTATTATTTGGAGCAGTTTCAGGTTCACAGAAAAATTGAAAGAAAGAGGTTTCCTATGCAATCCCAAACCCCACAGATTCATAGCCTCCCACATTATCAACGCCCCTCACCAGAGGGGTACATTTGTTCTCATTGATAAACCTACACTGACTCACCATTATCACCATTATGAACCCTTAGTTTACCTTAGGGTTCATTCTTGATGTTGGACATTACATAGGCTTGGACAAGTGTATAATGACAGCTATTTATCATTCAAGTATCATACAGTAGTTTTGGTGCCCTAAAAATCCTCTGTGCTCTATTTATCCCCTCCCCCAGCCCTAAGCAACCACTAACATTTTTTACTGTCTTCAGGCTTTTGCCTTTTCTAGAAGGTCATATATTTGAAATCATATAGTATGTAACCCATTGAAAGTGACTTGTTTCACTCAGTAATATGCATTTAAGTTTCTTCCATGTCTTTGCATGGCTCATCAGTTCATTTCTTTCCAGCGCTGAATAATATTCTGTTGTCTGAATGTACAATTTATTTGTTCACCTCCTGAAAAATGTCTTGGTTGCTTCAAATTTTGGCACTTATGAATAAGGCTGCTATAAACATCCATGTGCAGGTTTTTGAGTAGACATACGTTTTCAGTTCCTTTGGCTAAATACTAAGGAGTACAACTGCAGGCGAAAGAGAATGTGCTTAGATTTGTAAGGAGCCTTCGAACTCCAGAGGGGCTGTGCCATTGTGCATTTCCTGTAGCAGTGAATGAGTGCTCCTGTTGCTTCACATACCCTCCAGTGTTGAGTGTTTGGTTTTAGCCACTTTAATAAGTACATAGTGGTAACTCATGGCTGTTTCACTTTGTATTTCACTGATAAAAATATGATGTGGAGCCTTCTCGTACACTTATTTACCATCTGCTGTCCTTTTTGGTGAAGTGTCTATTCAGGTCTTTTGCCATTTTTTAATTGGGTTGATTATTAATTATTTATTTACTTTTTAGTGTTGAGTTTTAAGTGTACTTTGCATATTTTGAATAACAACCCTTTTTCAGATGTATCATTTTTTGAACATTTTCCTGTACACTGTTGGTTGTTTTCTCATTCTCTTGACATGTCTTTCCCAGGGCATAATTTTAATGAAGTCCAGTTAATTGATTCTTTCATTCCTGGGTCATGTCTTTGGTTTTGTATCTAAAAAGTCATTGCCATACCCAAGGTTATGGAAGTTTTTTCCTATGTTATATTGTAGGAGTTTTATATTTTTGCATCTTACATTTAGGGCTCTAATATCTTTTGAATTTTTTTTGTATGTGTAAACGGTGTAAACTTGGTGTCTAGATTCTTTTTGTTCTGTTTTGGTTTTTTGCACATAGATTTCTAGTTGTTCCAGTACCATGTTTGGAAGGACTATCTTTGCTCTATTGCATTACCTTTGCTCCTTTGTCAAAAAGCACTTGACTATGTTTATGTGGTCATATTTTGGGGCTGTCAGTTCCATTGATCTATTTGACTGTTCTTTTGCCAATGCTACACTCTAGCTTTATAGTAAGTCTGGAAGTCAGATAGTGCCAGTCCTCTAACTTGTTCTCCTTCAGCAGGGTGTTGGGTGTTTTGGGCCTTTTGCCTCTCCACATAAACTTTAGAATCTGTTTGTCAATATCCACAAAATAACTTGTTGGGATTTTGATTGGGACAGAATATAGATCAAATTGGAAAGTACGACATCTTGACAATATTGAGTCTTCCTAGTGATGACCACAGAATAGCTTTGTATTTATTTATTTCTTTGATTTTGTTCATCAGAGCTTAGTAGATCTTATATATATATTCTGTTAAGTTAATACTCAAGAACTTCATTTTTTTGGTTCTAATGTAAATGGAATTGCATTTTTAATTTCAAATTTCTCTTGTTCATTCCTATTACATAGGAAAGTAATTGACTTTGGTTTATTAACCCTGTATCCTGCAATATTACTGCAACACTTACTAGTTCCAGGAGGTTTTTATTATTATTGTTATTGTTATTATTATTTCAGAGTTTATATATAGATTATCATGTTATCTGCATATACAGTTTTTTTCTTTTTTTCCCAATATGTATACTTTTTACTTTTTTCTTGTCTTATTGCATTAGCCTCATCCTTCAGTGTGACGTTGAAAAGGATTGGTGAGAGAGGGGTATCCTTGCCTTGTTCCTGGTCTTAGGAAACCTTCTAGTGTCTCACCAGGAATTATGTTAGCTGTAGTTTTTTTTTTGTATATAGTTTTTTGAAAATATTTTTTAAGTGTGATTATTTTTTTAAGATTTTATTTATTTATTTTTAGAGAGAGAAGGGAGGGAGATAGAGAGAGAGAAAATCAATGTGTGGTTGCTGGGGGTCATGGCCTGCAGCCCAGGCATGTACCCTGACTGGGAATCGAACCTGTGACACTTTGGTTCGCAGCCTGCGCTTAATCCACTGAGCTACGCCAGCCAGGGCTCTGTATATAGTTTTTTTTTTTTTTAAGATTTTATTTATTTATTTTTAGAGAGGGAAGGGAGGGAGGGAGAGAGAGACAGGGAGAGGCATCAATGTGCGGTTGCTGGGGGTTATGGCCTGCAACCCAGGAATGTACCCTGGCTGGGAATCGAACCTGGGACACTTTGGTTCCTAGCCCGTGCTCAATCCACTGAGCTACGCCAGCCAGGGTTTATAGTTTTTATCAAGTTGAAGAAGTTACCCTCTATTTCTAGTTTACTGGGAATTTTTTATTATGTTGTCATATTTTTCATGAATTTTGAATTTTTTCAAATATTTTTTCTATATCTATTGATATCACCACATGATTTATCTTTTTAGCCTGTGGATGTGATGGATTACATGTTTTAATTTTCAAATATTGAACCAGTCTTGCATACCTGGAATTAATCCCACTAAGTCATGGTGTTTAATCCTTTTTGTACATTGTTGCATTTGATTCACTAATATCTTCTTGAGGATTTTTGTGAAACATACTTTATATATAGAAGCCATAGTTATAATCAAATAAATTCTCCAACAGAATAATTACTTAGCATATTTTATTTTATATTTTCATCCATTATTTTTAAAACCTACTATAACCAGTTTGAAAAATTATAAGTGACTAAAGAAAATTTTCTAATTTCACTATGGCTGAACAAGTTTGCCTGTTTTCATAAACTTCATAAGAAAATAAACCTTTTCTTTTATAGCATTATACTTTTGAAAACTATCTTTTGACTAATTGAAGAACTATTATAAGAATCAGTGTTGTTTTTTATGATTTTTCTCCTTTTGTGATATATACAAGTTTTCAGTCTATAGACTTCAATTTAATGGACAGATACCCTCAATCAAATGGCTGAGAAATTATAAATTGAGAGTCAAATTCAAAAGCAGATGGTCTTTATATAATGATAAGTATAACAGTAAAGGAAGAAAATAATCCTCAAAAGTCTTCTAATGCCACTTTGCTTACTAAACAGTAGTGGCTATGAGTATGGATTGATATCAACCTCTCACAATATGCTTCTCCTGTACAAAGGTTAAAAAGTCAACATGACATGAATGACAGTATAGCTGAGTTCTTAAAACTACCAGGTGTTATTTCCAACTATTTCACTGTGCAGTTTTGTGAAGTCATGAGGGAGAATAGGATACATGTAGGCCATGGCAACAGGGAGTATTAGTTCCGGTGTGTCTTTAGCTTTCATATCTTTCTATTCACATAGCCACTTGGCACAGATTTTGTGACAATATATTTTTAATTACAAGTTACTCATCAGTTAAAGTATAATCATTAATTAAATAAGAATAAATAATTAGCAGCAAACAACAAGTGATTTGTTTGACAAGAAGCAATCTTATTAAGACTCATTTATCGCTTTTTCATTTCTGATTATTTTTTTCACTTGATCCCTTTATTTTTATTGTATTTTTCCATTACCATTTATTCCCCTTATACCCCCTCCCCCAGCAATCATCACACAGTTGTCCATGTCCATGAGTCCTGTTTGTTCAGTCCCTTCGCCCTAACTCCAACCCCCCAGAGTTGTCAGCCTGCTGTCTATGAGTCTGTCTCTATTTTGCTTGTTCATTTTGTTCATTAGATTTCACATATGAGTAAAATCACATCATATTTGTCTTTCTCTGACTGGCTTATTTTAGTTAGCATAATGATCTCAGGTCCATCCATGCTTTCACAAAGGTTAAAATTTTCTTCTTTTTAATAGCTGAGCAGTATTCCATGGTGTAAATGTTCCATAGTTGTTTTATCCACTCATCTATTGATGGCCACTTGGGCTGCTTGCATATCTTAGCAATTGTAAATGACACTGCAATAAGCATAGGGGTGCTTATGTTCCTTAGATTTAGTGTTCTAGGTTTTTCTGAATAAACTCCCAGAAGAGGGATTGCTGTCATAAGGAAGTTCCCTTTTTAATTTTTTGAGGTATCTCCATACTGCTTTCCACAGTGGCTGCACCAGTCTGCATTCCCATCAAAAGTGCAAAAGGGCACCCCTTTCTCCACATCTTCACCAGCACTTGTTTGTTGATTTGTTGATGATGGCTACTCTGACCAGTGTGAGGTTAATATCTCAGTGTGGTTCTAATTTGCATTTCTCTGATGATTAGTGGTGTTATGCATCTTTTCATATGTCCATTGGCCATCTGTATGTCCTCTTTGTAAAAGTGCCTATACCGATCCTTTGCCCATTTTTTTTATTGGATTGTATGTTTTTTTGGTGTTGAGCTTTATAAGTTCTTTATAAATTTGGGATATTAACCCTTTATCAGATATATCAGTAAATTTCTCCCATTCAGTGGGTTGTCTTTTTATTTTGTTGATGCTTTCCTTTGGTGTGCAAAATCTTTTTAGTTTGATGTAGTCCCATTTGTTTATTTTTTTTCTTTTGTTTCCCTTGCCTGAGGAAATATATCAGAAAAAAATGTTGCTACTTGCCTTGTCCAAGATTTTACTGCATATGTTTTATTCCAAGAAATTTATGGCTTGAGTCTAATATTTAAGTTTTTAATACACTTTGAATTTAGTCTTATGTGTGGCATAAGGAAGTGGTCTGGTTTCATTTTTCCACATTTATCTCCCCAACACCATTTATTGAATAAACATCTTTAGCCCATGGTATGCACTTGCGTCCTCTGTCAAATATTAATTGATTATAAAGGTGTGGGTTTATTTCAGAGCTCTCTATTCTGTTCCCTTGATCTATGTGTCTCTTTTTATGTTATCACCAGGCTGTTTTGATCAATATGGCCTTATAGTATAGTTTGATATCAGGTAGTGTGATTCCTCCAACTTTGTTCTTTCTCAATCAAGATCACTGTTGCTACTGAGGGCCTTTTGTGGTTCCATGTAAAGTTTTGAAATAAATGTCCTAGTTCTGTGAAATATGTTTGGTATTTTGATAGGAATTGCATTGAACTTGTAGATTCCTTTGGGTACTATGGACATTTTAATGTTCTTAATTCTTCCTATCCATGAACACAATATGTGCTTCCGCTTATTCAGTCTTCTTCAATTTCTTTCTTCCGTGTCATACTATTTTCTGAGTACAGGTCTTTTATGCCCTTGGTTAGGTTTATTCCTAGGTATTTTACTCTTTTTGAAGCAATTGTGAATAGGATTGTTTTCTTAATTTTCCTTTCTGATAGTCCATTATTGGCATATTAAAATGCAACTGACTTCTGGATATTAATTTTGTATCCTGCTACTTTACTGAATTCACTTATTAGTTCTAGTAGTTTCTCAGTAGGATTTTTAGGGTTCTCTATGTACAGTGTCATGTCATCTGCAGTAAGACAGTTTTACTTCCTCCTTTCCAATTTGGATGCCTTTTATTTCTTCTTCTTGTCTTCATATGGCTAGGATTTCCAGTACCATGTTGAATAAGAGAGGTGAAAGCAGACCATATCTGTAGATGCAAAAAAAAAGCACTTGATAAAATCCAGAACCTATTTATGATAAAAACTCTCAGAAAAGTGGAAATAGAGGGCACATAGCTAAACATAATAAAGATCATATATGACAGACCCACTGCCATCATCATTCTCAATGGGCAAAACTACAAGCTTTCCCCTTAAGATTGGGGACAAGACAATGATATCCTCTTTCACCTCTCTTATTCATTGTTTATCTTTAATTGAGGATTCATTCCATGATATAGTCAAAGGTCAGTCCTCAGGTATACTGAGGAAGCAAGGAAAGACTACAGACCAAGTGTTACATGTTTCTTTCTGCTAATCATTTAGTCATTTTTAAAAATATGAATTACAAGAGGTGATGGGTGGATAGTGATAAGAAATAATCTCTCAAATGCAGACAGTTTTCACTTAACATAACATAGTTCCAGGATACACAAATTCAGTCACCACAGTTCATTAAAAACACCAGTCCCTAACAACACAGTTCAAATTTCTGTTACCACAACACATGAACTATGAGCAATTGCATAAAGTACAAACTGCTCTTAGCTCTTCAGCCTGCAGATTACTATATAAATAACAGAAACACATTATGATACATGACCAGATCCCATGGCTTCTTTCAAAGTCTGGTGGTGATTGATCACTGAACATCTGTTCAGTTCATATAGACAGCAAAGCCCATTGTTATTGCTCCTCCCAGTGAAAAAAATCATGGGGTATTTTGCAAAAATACATAATCAAGACAGGAAATTGGGACAAAATGATGGTAGTGCAGCAAAGAAATAAAGTGAAAATATTGGAAGGGAATTTGATTCAAGCATACATTTATTTATGGATGAAATAGTCCACTGTAGGAATATTGACAGTGCTAGAATTCACGACACTCTAGATGTGCAGCCAGAGAAACTTATTGAAGGTGACGGTAGCAACACGCACATAAAAATGGCTGTGAGGCCTGTGGTGATGTTGCATCAGAGGAAGTGGTTCCACTGAAACATCTCATCTTAAAAGAATAGTCAGAGATGACACTAAATATACAAAGAGTAACATTTTGAAAACTGATTCAAGTTTACAAATTTACAAGTTGTCTAAGGCCTAGAAAAGATGTTTGCTCCATATAAGAAGTTATACACTTACAAATAAGAAGAATAAGACAAGCAGAGTTTAAACTACTTAAGTTTTTCACAAAGAAATAAAACACTTGAAATTTTAATGTATTAAATTATAGTATACTAGGAGAGGGTTTTTTTGAAAATTTTTTGTTTTGTTCCATTACTGTTTAATACCCTTATAACCTCTTCCCTCACCTTCTCATTCACCACACTGTTGCCCATGTCTGTGACTCCTTTTTCCTTTTTGCTAAATCCCTCCACCCCTTCACCTCCCCCAACCTTAGCTGTCATCCTGATCTCCATCTGAGTCTGTCTCTGTTTCACCTGTTCAGTTTGTTCATTAGATTCTACATATGAGTGAGATCACATGATATTTGTCTTTCTCTGACTAGTTTATTTTATTTAGCATAATGTTCTCCAGGTCCATCCATACTGCCACAAAGGGTAAAATTTTCTTCTTTTTATGGCCAAGTAGTATTCCATGGTGTAAATATCTCATAGTTGTTTTACCCACTCATCTACTGATGGACACTTAGGCTGCCTGTGTATCTCAGTGATTTTGAATAATACTACAATAAATATAGGAGTTCTCATGTTCTTTCGAATTAGTGTTTTGGGTTCCATTAGACATAGTCCAAGAAGTGGTATTGCTGGGTCAAAAGGCAGATCCCTTTTTAATTTTTTAGGTACTTCCATACTGCTTTCCACAGTGGCTGTACCAATCTGCATTCCCACCAACAGTGAAAAAGGGTTCTCCTTTCTCTACATCCTCGCCAGCACTTATTGTTTGTTGATTTATTGATAAAGACATTCTGAGAGGTGCAAGATGGTATCTCATTGTGGTTTTATTTTACATTTCTCTGATAATTAGTGAAGTTGAGCATCTTTTCATATGTCTATTGGCCACGTGTATATCCTCTTAGAGTTTTTTAATTTTTTGGCAAAAAAAGTTCAAGGTTATGGAACAATTGTAATCCTTACCATTGTATAATTGTAATTTTTTTCATTTATTGTGAAGATCACATTCCACAACTTCACCTCAGCTGATAACACACACACGACATTTTATACACACACACACACACACACACACACACATATATGGCACCTATCCTGTATTCTTTAATATATTTAATACCTGCACAGTTTTATTTATATGAATTTATGCCTTGGTGATTTTTATTTGTTTTAAACTGAAAATTGATTTACAAATATTGTATGTAAAGAATAACAGTTTTATTTAAAAGTATTTACTATGTACTAAATACTGTTTTAAGATATTTATGTATTTCCTTTGACCTTCATGTTGACCAAATGATGTATATTTGATGTGGTGAAGTGAATATTTAAACACAGAAAATATGAATCCAGGGCTTATGTTCTTAAGTTCAAAACTATAGGGGTTTTTTTTGTTGTTGTTTGAGAATTGTATGAGTTTACTTGGGCCAAAATTGAAGATATAGGCTAGGAAGCAAGATCGCAAATGCTCATTTATGTTTTATTTTCTTTTTTCTTTTTTCAAAAAATGTATTTATTTCTTTTGTTGTTGTTTAAGTACAGTTGTCTCCAGTTTCCTGCCACCACTTTCCCTGTACCACCCACCTCCACCTTCCACCCTCAATCCTAACCCCCTTGGTCTTTGTCCATGGGTTCCTTATATATGTTCTTTGGCAACCCTTCCCCATCTTTCCCCTGTTATCCCCCTCCCCCTTCCACTCTGGTTAATGTCAGTTTGTTCTTTATTTCAATGTCTCTGTTTATGTTTTGCTTACTCTTTTGTTTTGTTGATTAGGTTCCTGTTAAAGGTGAGATCATATGGTATTTGTCTTTTGCTGCCTGGCTTATGTCACTTAGCATAATGCTGTCCAGTTCCATCCTTGCAAAGGGTAGGAGCTCCTTCTTCCTTTCTGCTGCATAGTATTCCATTATGTAAATGTACCACAGTTTTTTAATCCACTCATGATGTTTTGTTTTTATTGGAGATTTTAAATATTCACAAGTTGGAAGTTCTTAAATATATTCAAATAATTTTGTTAAATATAGAAGCTTTTCTTGATGATTTTGTAAAGTATAAATTTCAATATAATGCACACAAATCTCACTTAATATCATATTTATTTATTTTTATAAATATAGTGAAAGAACATTTTCAGTATGATTCTTCATATTTATTTAGACCATCTTATTGATCATTGTATTATTTAAATTGTATTCTAAATTATAAGTAAATTTCGAACTAGAAACTGCCTCAGACCAGTGTTTTCCAGATTGGATCTACAAATTACCTGATGTAGATTATGAGAGTCATTGCATAAGGCAAATATCTGTGCCTGTTATTTAGTGAATGATTGAGACTCCAGCTCAAGAGTCAACAATGTTACCTCAGTTCCACCCAGTTAATTCTGCTGTGCTCTCCAGTTTATGAACCAGCTTCTTACACATTATTTAATTGACCTTACCTAGGAATTATGTTGATAGGGAAACCAAAGCTCTCTTATATTTTTTTTTCTTTTCATTTAAAGTGTATTTACAGTTATTTCTAGCATACTTAGTAAGGCTTTGCAATGGAGTGCATTTTTAAACTGCAGATTGGTAACAATCTTAATATCCAAATATAGGTTTAAATCATTTCACAAATATTGTTTTCATTTCTTTATAGTCTCCTGTGTCTGATAGGATTATATTGTTTGACTTATAGTGTAGTTCTCAAGTGAATCTGCAATTCCTTGTTATTTTTCTCCAAAAATATTTTATTAAAATATTGGCATGAATTGCACTTGAAAACTCTAACATTAGAAAGCTTATAAATAAAATTGTTAACAAACTTAGTTTTAATGACAAATATTAATAAATTATTTGTATAAAAGCTGGTCAAAATT
Source organism: Phyllostomus discolor (assembly GCF_004126475.2). Classification (NCBI taxonomy): domain Eukaryota; kingdom Metazoa; phylum Chordata; class Mammalia; order Chiroptera; family Phyllostomidae; genus Phyllostomus; species Phyllostomus discolor. The sequence goes on from NC_040903.2 coordinate 98,784,027, forward strand.
TGGGGCAAGTTCTTATTTTTCCCCATCTTGAAACTAGTGTTAGTAATACTTGAATGATAAAATAATCTATTCCTTCTCAAGGTTCACCGGCTCAGTGGAATGAGTTATATTTAAAATGACATATTAGCAATGTAAGTCCAGTTTGAGATTTATGTTTTGAATTTTTTTTAATAGGCTCCAAAACCAAGGAAGGAGTGGTTCATGGTGTGACAACAGGTAAGCTCCATGGGCTTATACCCAGGGGTGATGGGGCAGTGCCCTGTGAGCTGCGGGGACCCTGTGCCAGTCATTCAGGATGTAGTTTTGAACCACCCCTGCACCTGTAGAGGAGCAGTCTAAGGAAAATCAGCTCTGTGTAATCTTAATTCTTTATTAAATATGTTTAAACAGACAAATATTTATTGTGAACAAATCAAACAATATATTTAACTGTCAAGAATGATGTCTCTGAAATGACCAGCTATGTTTACTTTACAAAGTAGTATAGAAATGGAATACTCTGACATAGGCTAGGAATTTTCTACCTACAAAATCCAAGGAAAATAAATTCTTCCACTTAGGTAACCTCAAGATAAAATCCAGAAAATTCTACCAAAACCCCATCTTTCTTTTTTTTTTTTTTATCTCAGGACATTATTATTTCAGTTGTCAACTTCAAGTATCACATTATAGGAAAATATGATAGTGTAGTTAGTCTGGACTTACTGAATAATGTCTTTGAAATTGCTGTAAAGATCAAAAAAGTAAATTATATCAGTTTACTCCTTTTCCCCTAATAAATGTATGGTGTAAATAAATTCCTACTATTGGAGATTTTCTGAAGGCTTTGATTCTTATAAAAAGAAATTTACTATGAGTAATGAATACACTTAATTTTCAACATGTTCTAATTTAAAGTTTTTTAAAAATTGCTTTATAATATACTGTTCTTTATTTTCTCCAAATTTTTAATTTGTATACCAATTCAAAACTAGATCTTAATTGTAGTATTTTGCTTAATGTGTAAGGTTAGACTTACTATATCTATTCTAAAAGTTGGTGCCTTTTTCCTTCCCAGAATTTTATTAAGTTAGTTAAAGTTAAACATAAGTTTAATTATTGATGTTAATATATTAATTACAGGTATACAGCAAATTCTTTTCAATGAATTTAAAGTTATTTATTGAGTATCTACTGTGAAATTAAATATAAAGAAAAATGAAACAGGCTCTTTGATCTGATGACCTCAAAATACACTGGTGGAGGCAGACAGACACACTGGGAAATAACGGTGCATCGTAGAGGGCTCAATAGTAGAGATATATTTAAAATTTCATGGGATCACAGGAGTGGGAAGGAGGATACTTGTTGAGAGGAGGGGTTTCTATGAAATTTGACAGTTGAGGTGGGTGTTAATTGTAACACCAGCTTGAACTTGCTAAGTGAACAGAGGGCTGTCTGAGCAGGATGAAGGCTCCTGGCTAGAGGGGGCTCAGTGAGCCGAGTGGGAAAGGCTGGTACATTTGGAGGAAAAAAATAAGTGTTTAAAAATATGATACCATCAATTGTTTGGGAAGAAAGTATCCTTTTTGACCCTGGTTATAAGGTCTTACCCTTAACAAAATGCATTTATTAGTTGCCAAATGTACTAAGTTGAGTATGTTTCTTTTCCTTTTGTTTTTCACCCTTTGGTTGAGATGTCAGTGAACAGAGAAACAGTGTAAAAGGCTAAATGGGAAAATAAGGGTCAAGGTTAATGGATAAATCCACTAGATAAATCAAGTCCTAAAGAAAGTTTTTAAAATGTATTTATTATTATTACATGTATAGCCTGTCATTTTGTAATGTAACTAATTTACTTATTCTTACAATGATGAAACCTAATGAAAGTGTAGTAAAGTACAAAGTACATTCTATTGTGCAGTTTATGTTCATTAAAGTAGATTAAGGTTTATATATAAATAATTAAGTATTATAAAAATTAAGTATATTATTTATATATAGATAATTAAGTATTGTAAAAATAAATGGTTGGCAAAATTATGAGTCTGTAAAGAGATAAAAAATTACTTTTGTCTTTGTGATTTTGTAACAAGAAAAGATTAATTATCAAGCAAAATTTTCTATTCATGTTCTTGGGGAAAAATGGCAACCTGGAGCACATTAACTGCATAATGAAATGTATTTTTATGTGCTACTTTTAATGGATAAACAAATGTTTTAAAAATGTGAGATTGCTAGTACAGCTTTTCACTGGCATTTTAATTGAACTTTGCATTGGGAACAACCATTACTCCTTATGAGGCAGCGGCAATATCCCAGAGGTGGTAAAAGGCCAATATTCAGCAACACCTGCTGAGTGCTCCTGGTTTTAGGCTCTAGGGCAACTTCCTTTCCTCCCCCATTGCCTAGGACCAGGAGTAAGCCTCTTCAACCTTACAGACCCCCATAGCTTCAGTGACCTAGTATATTTGAAACCCAGTTGCTTTGTCCACACTGTTTAATCATTGTCCTTGCCTAACTGGTGACATGAAATCTGTACAATAATCATATGGCTAGCATGTAAGACCTAGAAGTGGACATGGTAAAATTCCATGGGTTCCCCAGACTGGGAATTATTTGGATAGGATGTGTATAAACACAAAGCATAGTAAATAAAGGTGTCTCTATTTGCTTAGCGTATAGTCTGCAAAAAAAAAAAAAAAACAAAAAAAAACAAAAAACAAAGCAAAAAAAAAAAACCCCAAATCACAAATCCCTGAAACATGGGGGAAAAAGCAGACAAAAAAATGAGTTTGTGGGGCAAAAATAAAAGAAGGCAAACACTGTATAGGTAGCAATAATAGATACAAGCCCTAGGTTTTACAAGCAAAATGTTACAAGGTTTAGATGAAGGGAGGGTGTTTTATTTCTTTATTGACTTTGACATTATTAAAAGAGCAGATTCTCTTGTTCCTTGCCTCTCTTTCATAGAGCTCTTTATTTAACCCAAACGGCCTTTTTAATTTGTGCTTTTTTCAAAAAAATATTTATTTGTTTATTTTTAGAGAGAGGGGAAGGGAAGGGGAAAAAGAAGGAGAGAAGCATCAAAGTGTGGTTGCCTCTTGAGTGCCCCCTACTGGGAATCTGGCCTGCAACCCAGGCATGTGCCCTGACTGGGAATCAAACTGATTACCCTTTGGTTCACAGGCCAGCACTCAACCCATTGAGTCACACCAGCCAGGGCCATTTCTATACTTTCTTTGGTTGGTAATTGCATGGAGGGAACATGAAAAGATTAATTCAGCAATTATATCAAAGACTGCTTGGAGAATTTTTGATATAAGATGAAACCTCTGCTTCTGCATCCAATCCTAAACTACTGATACTGTTTTCTAAATTTTTCACTTATGTTAAAAAAAATACTGAAGAACCATATTTTAATTTGTTTTGTGAAAAGAAGTTTTAAGTATGTTCAACAAACCTCTTCAAAATCAATCACATTATTAAGAGCCCTTCTGTTTCACCTACCTGAACTTCTAAGGAAGGATCAAAGGTCCCTCATAATCATCCCTCACTGCACTGTTTATTTCTGATAGTGGTGCGTATGAGCATGGAGGTGCCATGTGACTTGGAAAGTGTGGTGAAAAGGAACCTTTTCAGTGAGATAAAAGAATTGGCACTGAAATTGAAATAAAGAAATAAATTTCAGGCTGAGTCTGCTACAAGTGTAACTGCACCTGTAAACATAGCTTTCTGCAAACTCTCCTTAATAAAAGGCAAACCAAACTCACATTGCTCATGGCAATAAATTTGTGATCATTAAATGTGAAGTATCTTCTAGTGATCAAACCAAAATATCTTAACAAAGATTTAATATTTGTGTCCACGCTCACTTAGAAATCTCTATAGCTTTTATTTCTTCTGACCCTTCAGCTATCTTTGGTATTGTAAGTAGAGGTCTTTAGAACTTGACAGCTAGTGGAAGTAGAATTATTTTAAGTTGCTGTCATTCCATCATCTCTTAATCTCTTATTGCTCTTGATTTATCCCAGTGGCTGAGAAGACCAAAGAGCAAGTGACAAATGTTGGAGAGGCGGTGGTTACAGGGGTGACAGCAGTTGCACAGAAGACAGTGGAGGGAGCAGGGAACATTGCAGCCGCTACTGGCTTTGGGAAAAAGGACCAGTTGGGCAAGGTATGGCTGTGTTCATTTTTCATTACACTTGTAGTTTGTGAGATCACAGAGTGTTTTCTTGCAAGGCTTTAGACAGGAATAGGATGCCTACTTGGGAGGGATGCTCGACCCTCCCCAGCAAAAAGTACTACTTTTATATGAGTATTGTTTTTTGATGTAACAACCCAGATAAATACCATGAAGATTGTACAATAATCATGATTGTTTCATTTTCTGGAAGAAAGTTCATGAAATGAATGCTGTTATAAATGCAACAGTGACATTTCAGAAAGAATGGGTGCTTTCATGTGGGTTATGAATCTTGGAATTTCTCTCTATCAGAATATAACAAATCACTTTGTGCCTAGTTTCTAAATTTTCAAAATGAACATCTTTTACTTGATTTCTTTGTAATGACATCCTATTACATGATGCATTTAAATATCATGTAACAGTTTATTGCCAAATACATTTCTGGGAATTGAGGGACTTAAAATGCATAACAATCTGAAATCATGGTTTTGGGGTGATTTGAAAATTCTCAGAAGAATTTTGACTTTACATTCCTGATCCAACTATGACTCTAGTACAGTTATATAAAATGTATCATGACTTTCTTTTTAACCAGGAAAGTAATAGAAAACAAGGTGTCAAATGTAGGATAAAATTTTATAAATTTAATGACCACAGCAGCAGAACAATTTTTGCTCATTCCTTGCCACAGTGGCCTCCATGCTATTCCTTGAACAAGTCAAGCATGCCCTTGCCCTGGCTTCTCCCTCCGTAGGAAAAGCTCTTCCCCAAGATCGTGTACTTGGCTAACTCCCTCAGTCCTCACACCTTTGTTCGCGACGCCTTCTCAGTGAGGCCTGCCTGCACCTGTTTACAGTGGGCACCTTTCTCCTCACCTTTATTTTTTTCTTTTTTGCTAAAGCATTATCACCTTTAAAATAGTAAATAAGTTATTTTTATGTATGTTGTTTATTTTATTTCTGCTTTAGTACCATGAAGGTAGAATATATTTTGTTTACCGATATTTCACAAGGGTCCAGAAACATGTCTGACATGTAGTAGACAATTGATGCATATTTATTAAATTAAGGAGAAAAGGAAGAAAGGAGATGAATAAATAAGCAAAGCGACTTTCACTTTTGTGTATTGAATAATTATAGAGCTAGCAACTGTGGCTATTTGGGCATCCAAAAGCTTTAACTGACAACGGTTTGGAATAGATATCATGAAAATGGTAAGGTAGTAGCCTTGTTTGCTGGTGAACTGCTGAGTTGTCTCCACTCCATGTAATCCTGTGCAGCAGGCCTACCTTGATGGGTCATGGGAACATTGACAATGTAAAGACAGGACTAACAACCTGAACATATTTAGATTTTGTTGCATGGAGTTACATTATCTGGGGCAATTGATGCTAATTATGGAAACTGTGGACTGGGCTCCTAGTGAAGTTCTTCAGCTAACACTTACATGTATGGCTGATAATGGTAGTACTCCTTTGTGCGGAATATGCTTTTCAAATACTCTTATTACTTGTGCTGGTAATTATACTAATTCCCTTTTCCTATGTGAAATCAAAATTATGGCTTTATTACCTTTCAAAAGCTAGAGGAGAGTTTAGATATCAGTATAGAGATAATTAACCTGTTTTTTGTCTCAGACCCTTTGGCCAATCTAATAGAAGCTATGTACCATCTTTCTCCCAAAAATGCACACTCCCATACACACACCAAAGGCTGAGTGAGATCTCGGAAGGCTGTTGACAGACAGAGCCTGTGACTGAGACCAATGCCCTGATTATAGTTGAAAATGTGAAATCTACTGGGGGCAGCAAGCAGTCCAAGTTCACACAGACAGCCGGAACAGAATGGACACCTGTAGTGTTTTCCCATCCATTAGGTTTCTGCCCCAAGCACTTCCTCATAAACTAGCTTCCTTTGGGTTCTCATAAACTGATGTATGACAGGCAGATTTAACTGGAGAAATTCTTTGCTTTAGAATATTAAGGAACCAGGGAAACATGTATCACACCCCACACCCCCCATTTAAAGCATGCAATATAAAGTGCAAACAGGGCATGAAAGTTTTCATTTCTTACAAAGTTGGGCTTGTGTTCTACCCTTCTAGAAGACTGCTACTTATTTTAACATTTTAAGGCAGAAATCTAAATAGTGTGACAAAATTTATCATTTGGAGATATTTCCTCTTTGGGGTACTTTTAGGTTCTTACAAATTTCTAACATAAAAATGAAGCCATAAAACCTAGAAATCACAACATAGTTGTAGGGAAAAACAAAACAAAACGTTGCACTGGAGGTAAAATGGCAGACTTGCATCTCCACTCTGCCACTACCTGACTGGGTGACCTTTTGCAGATCTCCTAAGATTCTTTCTCATCTAATGAGGAAACTACACTAGAAAACTGGTTAAAGCCCAGTTTAGCAATAAAGTTCTGAATTTCTGTAACTTAAGGAAAATACCAATAAACTTCATTCATTGTAGTCACATCTATAAGATGCCAAAAAAAAAATCTAGGGAGTTTAAATAAAGTGGTTGAATTCATCCATTAGAAAATTTGAAATAATTTAATTTTATAATTCAAATTCTGATCAAAGTGATTCTGGTGAATGGAAATAAGCAATTTATTGTTGCTTCAACCATTTGTTACTGACACCATTGAGGAATTTACGCTTTAAGAAAAAATGCTTATTCACTGTGTGCCAGAAACTGTGAGATGTTGAGGTTAAAATAATGAGAAAACCTTACTCTGTTTATCTCTTCATTTAGCATATATTCTAGTGATAAAGATCAATACTAATCATCACATAATCAGTGTGTAATTTTTAACTGTGATAACTGCTATGGAGTATAATGCTGAGAATAGCTAAAAGGTATAACACAGCTCTTACAGGACAGGGGTAGGAGAGTGCATCACACAGGCTTCCCTGAGGAAGTGTACTGGAGCTGAGATCTGAAAGGGAAAAAAATGACTGGCAATTAATAAACAAGCAAGAGTTGAAGAAAAACATTCCAGGCAAAGCAAAAACATGAGGGAATGTTCTGTGTTGTGAGAGGACTGTAGCAAATCACAAAGGGCTGTGTTAGGAGCCCGAGGAAATTAGGAGGAAGAGACTGGAGAAGTGTCAGGGGCCACATCATGGCTGGCTACAATAAGAATGTTGGTCATTATTTTAAAAATAAAGGACCCTGTTAAAGCTTTTAAAGCAAGTTTTATGTCAAATTGTAAGTTTACATGTTGAAAACATGTCTCTGCCTCAATGGAAGGAACAGGTTAAAGGATGCTCACAGTGGTAACCAGGGACATTTAGTGGGTTGTGATGGAAAGAGAAGATGACTGTATATATCAATCAAATACAGTGTTGGCGGGGGAAAGGAAAGAAATGGGTTAATTCAAAGACTATGGAGAAGGTAATATCAACAAGATTTGGTGATGTATTTCATGAGGTGTGGGGGAAGATGGATGTGACAAGTAGGGCTACTAAATGTTAACTTGTAGAGTGGATGCATGGTGGTGCTGTTCTCCTGGTGGTCCGAGCCTCTCTTAAAGACCAGGAACACTTCAAGAGGAATGGCTGTGTTAATGTTCAGCCTTTGTGCCTTTTAAGGATATTTGGCCCATAACTCTGATTGAGGAGACAAAGCTTTCTTCCTTCCTTCTGCTCACTCTGTCCTTTCTTTTCTGTCTTTCTTCCATTTTTTTTTCTTTTTGGGTTTGTTTGTATTTAAACCAAGAGCTCTAGTCAGCTCATGTTTTATTTGTCTCTCTCTTTTTGTTTTTTTGTTTTGTTAAATTTATCTCTTTGTGACATGCTATATTTGGTATATGTGTCTTTTTGATGCTAACAGGGAGGAATGACCACAGATACCTAAGTATTTTTGTGAATTTCATCATGCAAATGAAGCCACCCTTAAAAATAATTTCTAATTATAAACTATTAGATTAAAGGACAAATAAGATGCTTTGAATTTTACAAATTTATTTTATCAAATATTATTAGCTTCTCTATTTAATATATCAAAATAATACATCTGACCTATATTTTTTTCTGTAAGCACAGAAGTGGTTATCAGCCATATAATTTTTTTCTGAAGCTCATCATTTCATTGGCAGAGTAGAAACAGGCTACAAATGCATCAGCAGGGATATTCAAGTTTTAAGTTCAAATAAATAGTGATGTTATATGGAGAAAATTTGTTTCCCACTGAGAACAAGTGATCTACTAGTTCCAGTAATATTATATACAGAAAGTAACTTGACGAGAGGTGTTCTCTAGTGCCACCATGTTTAAAACACACAGCTCATGACTAGGACATTTGTTCCATCTCAACTCCTCAAGAGTGTTTTGCATGTGGCTCTGCTCAGATCCTTTCTGGACAAATGAGTGCTTCTCTCAGGCCTTCTGGAATGCCTTACAAGGCTCAGACCCTCAGGATGCCTAAAGTTTATATTTTTGTTATTTTCTAGATTTACAGAGAGTGAAAGTCTTGCATAAACTATAAATCTGCTACCCAGTAAATGGTATAGCAGTCAGCTTCATTAACACATTCCATGGAGACACTGACCAATCTACATAGAGATTAATAGCTTTCATGAAAGAAAAAAATTGGAAATATTTATAGCCTCAGATTTTTTATGTACTCAGGTTCATGTATTTTCTCTGTATTTTCTTTAAAATTAGAAGGAAGTTCCCAAACAGTGCCAGTGTGGAAACATTAGATCAGATTATAAAAAACGTTTACAACCTCCAGCACAGACCAATGTTGATTTCAAATGGATAGACACCTGCATACTCTATAATGCTGCCATAATCCACAAGAGGATAGCTAACCAAGTGTCTTCTCGATGAATAAAACAAAGCAGGATAGAAAAATGTCAGGTTTGACATTATGATCTATAACATTTAAGTGTCTTTCTGCTTAATTCCTTTGACTTACTAGAGCTCTCATGTTTAGCTTGATGCAAATTTATTTTTAAACACTTGAGTGTTATGAACCATCTGATTAAATGATTAATTGGATGATGGATGTTGCCATCAGCTAAGTCATTTTATGTTGACTTCACAAATAAGCCAAAGGTCACAGGCAACCTTCCAGATTTCTTTGAAGAAGGGTACACAGATCATAGGTGTAATCTTAGCATCATTCATCAGCAGGTCATTGGAGATGTCAAGATTGTAAAATATTTTATTTTATAGTGCATAAACACAGACAACAGTGTGGTGATTACGAGGGGGAGGGAGATGGGTGGAGGTGAAAGAGGGTATGAGAGGATAAGTGATAATGGAAAAATACTGTAAAAATTAAAACATAAATGTTTAAAGATAATCAATATATTGTATCAAACAATTAATGTTTTGATTCTTGCCTTTGTACTTGATCTCAGAAAATAACCAACATGACTGTTAGTTATATTTACACCTAAACTAAAAGACTTATGGAACAAGGATTGTCTCTGATTTGTATTCCAGGTGGGAGCTATATATACGGTTAATAGCATTGTAATCTTTAATTAAAAAATAGTGTGGTAATTAGAGAAAAGACAAATTGAAATAACATTTTTCTATATATATGTATAAAATCAGTAGTATTTTGACATGTGGTATGTAAAAATCAGTATTTTATGCTCATGTGAGAGTCTACTAATGTTAGATACACTGTCTCCACTTAGAAATACATCCATTATGATGGGCTTTTTTGTGTCTAATAACATATATTTCACTGGGCCGGGGACGGATGAATCATGATGCCTAATGACCCTTAATCTTGTAAAGTTGTAAATAGAAAAGTACATGTTAATTATATATAAAGAAGTAAGGAACATAGGCTTATAGTTATGTTTTTATTGAAATTCAGTAGCATTCAGTCATTGAATGGGCACTTTACATGTGCCAGACACTCAGCTGGGTACGGTGGGGAACACAAGAGTAACATGTGGATGGCTCCTGCCTTCAAAACTGTGCAGGCCAGGGGTGACGACTGGCCTGCTCCCGCTTGGTACAAAGGCACATCCCTCATCTTTGACAACATTTATTTATCTGTTTCCCCTATGATAGGGGAAAAACAGTTTTTGTTAGAAATGAGAAAGACCTATTTTTCAATGTACATTATACTTTAAATTTTGTTTTGTCAGTGTACTATGAAATCACCTCATATATATAGAGATTAGAGCCATAATATCTTAGCTGTTGACACATAATACACTTACACTGAGTTCTAGAAGCAATGGTTAATAATCTATAAGCACTACAACCATGCAATATATACATGATTGCAAATTCAATTTCAGCCTTCTAAGAACTGATGGTGGTGATAGTATTATTTGTTAAAAAAATGTATTATAGCAAGAATATGATAAAAATACTGCAAGGCTCACTAACAACAGCTTTAAATCATATTTGTGCTGTTGGTTTATTATTTTTTATATGCCCAAGATGGATTAAAATTCTGCTGAATGCAGTGTGAGAGCAATGATTATACCTTTTGAACCCATCTTCATCGTGCATGTGCTAACACCTATTAGTGATGTCTTTTCACATATGAACATGACATATTTTATAGTGTTTTATTAATCTTAGGCTATTACAGGTAGGATAATTTCACACTCAGGTGGTTTTTTTTTTTAACTTCTGCCACCATCTGAGCCATATTTTCTCCTGGTAATTCAATGGAGAACCTAGAAAAATAACATTACTATGTTTAGGTGACAGATAAACAGATCTTAAGATGTGCTTATGTATTATCACATACAGTAGTCTTACCCCAGCTTCAGTGATAACCAACTTGTTTGTCCCTAAAAAGAAAGAACTTGATGTTTTCAACTTCAAAAATTAGATTATAGTTTTTTTTAATAATCAGGAAGACAATCGTTGATGTGTTTGCTTTGTCAAGAGAAAAATAAAAAAAGGGGTTCTGTGGGTCTCAGATATTCAAAATATACAAAAAATCTAGGATAGAATATGTTTTCTTGAATTCAAGAACCACATGTAAGGTAAATGAGGTACCAGTTGTGTTTTGAATGCAAATACATAATCATGGGGACCAGGGTTGGACGATCCATCTCAGCAATCCAATTGTTCTTCTGTGAGGGGAAAATGACTAGTTTGTCAACTCAAACATACAATAATTTTTATCAGGAGCTTTATTAATCTTTAGCAAACATTTGAATATTTAAGTTACAATTTATATACCTGTCTATCAGGTGATTTTGGAGTCACCCACAGATATTTATAAACACCCCAAATTTGTATTTAATTCTTACTAAGGCTATATTGTACATTAATGCAAAGAACACTGAATCATAAATTATGTTTGTTGAATAATTAATTACTTAACAACTAAGTGAATAAATGAAAAACAAAAAGAAGAAATAGGTATTCTATCTTTCTAGTCAGAGGTGGACACCACCTCACCTTTCTCTTGTGTTCTTCATAGTAACACACTATCATGAATGTATTTGGAATTCAATTTATAAAGATAAATTCTGTTGCAACTTTATGGATTATAAAGAAAAATGTGAACTTTTAATTTAAGGACTTCAAATAGATCTTAACTGTCTATGCTTACAAAGGAATTGTGTAAGTCTCACAATCCATTATGGCAGATCAGCTCCAATCCACACACTCACACAAATATTTTATCCTATTTGATCATTGGGAATCCTCAAAAAATAGAAATTCTTTCAATATATGCTAATGCCACACAGGTTTAATCCTTGTCATATAACTTCATCTGATGCTTTAGTTCTTGTTCAGTGGATAGTATATTATTAGTGTCTCTAGGAGAATTGAGGATATGCCCTTCCTACTATGTCACGGAGTTTTAGGATTAATATAATTGCCATGCAAAGCATTGAATGTTATTTAAAATGCTTTATTTTAATTTTTAATACTCATGTACAGTAGCTCCTCTAAAAATAATCTCCACCAAATAGTAATAACTGCTTCTAATAACAATCCTTCTTCCACGGTATTCTTTCTGCAAAAGGGAATTAACATTTTTGAGTTTGAAGTAAAGACAGTTCATAAGTGTTCTAACTAAAGCTGCTCTGTATCTGTTTCCATCCACCACGACAGCCAGCTGGCCTTTGTCTTCCTATGAGGTTTCTGGTTTATCTGCAGCATTTGATTCAGCCACATATAGGGAGAGCATGGCTTTGTGTGGAGGGCATGAGTTTCAAGTCAGGGACCGTGGAGTTGGTCTGGCCTGTCTCCTTTGCTGGATGATGTCCTCTCGCCTCTCTGAGCACAGATTTTTTCATCTGTGAAATAAAAGTGTTGGATTAAATGAGTTCAAAATGTTTTGAGTCTATTCAATGGCTTGGATTTTAGGTTAATTTGTTCAATTACACATTGCCAGACCTCTGGCAACTCATTTAACCTTTCTAAACCAAAGCCACTCATCTGTAACTGGCCAGCCACTGCACAGAATCAGAGTGTAAATTAAATGAAACAATGCAGCAAAAGATAAACAATCAGTTGTAACACACTATACGGTTAAAATATTTTGCCAATGGTCTTTGTGTGGGGGGGGGGAATGCAGACAGCTATAGCTGAACAACAATAAAGTAATTAAAAACAACACTAAATAAAAAAATATATCTTGCCAAGAAGAGATGCCTTTCCTTTAAGATGTGTTAAATAAATGATTGTAGAAAGTGTTTTCCATATTTATTGACAGTTTGATGATATTTAGTAAATAAATGGTATAATGCAAAGAAGGAAAAACTGTTCTTTAATCATTTCACTTTATTTAACTAAATAAAATGAAGTCACACTACTGTTTGTCCTTAGATTTTCCCAAAGTAATGTGGTTCCATTGAATACTACACCCATGTTGTAATTAGAAAGGAATGATTTGGGAAAACACTGGAATAAGCAAAGTTAAAAGTTTCTCTTTTAAACTGAAAAGAAAATCTCAGAACCCTGATGGGTTAGGGTTATAGGTGCTGTCTTTCCTAATGCCTTTTAGATGCCAAACCCAGGGGGAAGGGTTCTGGGTATTCACTGAAACCCAGGCTTGAGGTTCCTTGGTTGACTGAAACTGTCCCTACCCACTCTTTTCCTCCTTTTCTAAATGATAACCAGTTTTTAGGTCCTAGATTAGAGAGATTTAGGAAGATTATCAGCATGCAGTATCCCATATCTGAACCCTATTCTTTCACAGCCATTTTCTGTAAGATCCCTTGCAATAAGGAAAAAACAAAACAAAACCACACACACATACACACAAAAACATGACCCTCTTCATTCATACGAGGCTTTTGTGCTAAATCCTGATAAAGCTCCCTTCTGACTCAGAAAGAGGTAGGTCTAAGCAGTTTGCATTTGTGAAAATGGGCTAAGGCATCTTCTTGGCTTTTTTATTTTAAACCCAAAGACAGGGAAGTTCTTAATTTGAAGGGAGCCAGAGGGTTTTCCTGAAACTAATTTTTCATGCCAGAACTTTCTTAAATGGTAAGGGTTTCAGAGAATGAAACCCTTTCAATCACACTCAGGTGGGTTTATCTGAATTTGACCCCTTTATGATCTTTAAGACCCTGTTTTTAATTCTATTTTAGTTATTTGAAGTGTAACATACTTGTTATATAAATATTCTGTCAAATTTAAGATATATTTATTGCCAGACCTTAACAGGAATTCAAAGTTTCTTCTCCCTAAGTTCATTTGAAAATGGAGTGGTATGTCTACACAGGGTAAAGGAGGAGGGAATCTCTATGTTCTTGATGTGGTCTTGTTTTCATTACACATAGCTATGAAGATCCTGGGGTCACTCTCTGATATGGTACATTATATGACCTAAATATGCTTGGTTGATGCCCCCTACCCTCCGGGGTCTAGTATAACCACACTCTCCTGCCACTCACTGCCTTTATTCCCCATGTTTCCCTTGGTCAGTATCTGCTTACTCTTTGTTCCAAGTCCTGATATTGGCCCATGAGAAACCTGGGAGTCCCTGTCACACCAGCCTCAACTCTGAGGAATCAGAGTGTGTGGGGGAGTGAGCTTAAATTCCCCAATGTGGTATGTTAGCCCGTGTGCCTATATGGTCGTTTGCTCACATTCTGTGGGCATTGGGATGGATGAACAGGTCCTGCTCCTCAAGCGGCATCCCACCAGGAAATGAGACGCGCCTCTGCCCTGCTCAGAGACGTCTTCAAACCTGAGTCACTGCTGGCTCCCACAAAGGCAAGCTCCACTAATGCTTTCCTTTAAATCTCTTTCCCCAAAGACCTCTTCTCCTCTTTTCTTTTTATTATTTACAGGTGGAAAAATAATGGAAGTGTATGGCAGTTGGACTTTAAGAATTTAGTTTGTTGTCTCAACTGTGAGCTTACTTCCCAGCAATCCTTGTATCTTCTACTTAAACACAGGATAGGGAAGGGACTAGGTATTACCCAGGGTCACAGTGCCCTGAGATGGTGTTTCATATTTTCAGAATTTTTTTGTTGGAGATGACCATCAATCACCAATAACGGTTGGACAGTAAATTGGTACAAATTATTCTTGCAGACATAGTGAAAATCCGTATTGAAGTTATGCATATCCTTCACCAAACAATTTCACTTCTTAGTTTAAATGATCACAAATGTAAATATAAGGATGTTCATCTCAGCATTGATAATAACAAAAAATTGAAAAAAAATGCTAGAAGTTTGACAACAGAGACTCAGTTAAATGTGCTGTGGTTGATCTGTAGTGGTGAGCAGCTATTAAAATGTTTGTATAGAAGAAGAATTAATGGAGTGGAAGGATGTTCTTGCTGCATCAAGTGAAAAGAACAGATCACAAAACAATAGGAACAGCTTTTATAGTATAACCTATTTTCATTTTAAAAACACCTATACATGATATATGTATGTAGAAAAACCTAAAGTAAGTTCACCAGGCTCTAGGGTTTTTCTCAAGTAAACTCTATTTGCATTTCCGACCCCATAATCCTTTGCTCTGGGGAACTGTCTCATTCACTGCAGATGTGTCCCAGCTGCAGGCTGTACTTGTTAAATGCCAGTGGTGCTCCCCTGGGATTGTAACAATCACAGAAAGCCTTCCCACATTGTCCTTGAAGAAATGCCTATTTCTGGGTCATGGATTACATTTTGTGGTCTTCCTTTGCTTACTTATGTATTTTTAAATTATCTTTAGTAAGTGTGTATTTATAACAAAAAGTCTCATAAGCAGTACTTATAACATTTCACAGTATTCAACATTTATGTGACTAAGCATTCTGATGCTTTACCCATAATTAGAACGTGAAGATCCTAATGTTCGTCTTTGGCATCCCAGTTCCCACTCACATTTATTCAGCTTATTCAAAAGAAACTTATGTTAGCTTCATAGGCACTTAAAAGTACAGGCATAGTTATAGCACTTGCTATTTATTCATTCACCTATCTATTTACCAATTCATTCATTTGACCCACATTAATTAAACTTATGCTATGTGTAAAATAGTATGCTAAGCATCATCAGAAATATATTGATAGATGAAAGCAATTTCTTGATCTCTAAGCATTGATATCTGGCTGTTAATCATGATCAACATGTGTAGGTGTATATTAGTTAATTAATATTACAGACCTTGCTTAAAGATTTCTTATCCAACCTCCTCTTCAAGTTGCAAGTAAAGCTGGCTTTGACTGAGGTATCATAGCACTCAGTCTTTTATTGTTTCTCAAAAATTGTGATTATAACACACTTCTTTCATGTATTCCTCTTGACCCCAAAGATCTAACCTAATTAAAATGCCATTTCATCAATTTTCTGGTTTGTTATCTAATAATTCTGTGCACTTCCATATTTTAAGATAAATTTTACCATGATTTTTGCAGGAGTAATGGGTTGTAATGCCCAAATAAATTGAATAATTTGTTTTTTGATTTCTCATTATGGCAAGTGTATCTAATTATTGAGAAAAGTCAAAATTTGACTTTGCAAAATTTTATTTTAAATCTTTTGGATGCAGAAGTCCATTATCTTCCTATAGTCATGTATCCTCAAAACTTTGCCTTACCCGTTGTAATATGCTTTGTCCACAGCTTGCCCCAATCCCTGAGCTCACAAATAACCTTTCAGTGTTTTTGTAGACTTTCAATGTAGTCATTTTGATTCTACTGAAATTAGATAATCCCAGCCCCAGTGTCTGGTTTATTTTGCATATGAACAAAAGACCTTGTGCCGGAACTAGGGCAGCCTTTATATTCTTCAGGCTTCCCTGTATGCCATCCATTCCACTGAATGTCAGGAGGTCCTAGTTTTTGTTAAAAGTGCCTAGCAAGTCTGATCATTCCAAGTGCCTAAGGTCACACTTTAAAATAAGTTATATTTTTGGACCTAAGAGCTACATTTTTGAAACATAACAAGGATTATGCCATTGGTGTATGTATTTAGAAGTATAAAGTAGTTGCAAATAGAGAGTTTCTCAGATTTGATGTATACAGTTAATTATATATAAAAAAATGAACACTGTAGAAGGAAAGATCCTCAAGGTGCCTATTTTTATATAAGTAACCTGGACCTATATGAGGAGAAAAAAGGGTATTTCTTATAGCCAACAAATATTTGTGTTTTCATTATTCATCAGAAGAATGAAATTTCTCCCCTCCTTTACACATTCTACTTTCTTACTAGAAACTCTTGGTGAAAGGTTTTCTTAGGCTCTGCTGAGGAATAAATGGCAATCAACCACAAAGTTAGGCAATATAAAGCTTTTTATTGGAGTTTGCATTTCCAGGCAAGGTTCTCTGGTCCAGAGAAAGGGGGCAGGAGAAGTTGCCCCAGCAGGAAAAAATGGTGGGGTTTTATTTTGGGTTGGCTCTCCGTGGGAGCTGGGGATTGGTCCCTTGTGAACAAAGCAGCAACACATCATTGGTGGTTCCGCTGGTGCCCTGGTGATGTCAGCCATCTCTTCCAGGTTGTAGTTCAGCCACCATGATTGATTGTAGTCCAGCCACCATTTTGGTTGTAGTCCAGCCACTCATCCTGACACTTGGTACCTTTATAAAATAAACTACAAAAGACTACGTTTTGGGGGAGAGAATTCCTGGCTGATGTGATGAATGGTGGGTTGTGCTGCATGTGTATATGTGCATATGCACACACATGCACTAAGTGATGAAATTTACCATTGCATTTTCTTAGAAATCTGCTTGACCTCGACCTTCTCGGAGTTTTACCATTTATAAATGCATCTACACTAATCTTTATCTTGAAACCTATGGAATGGCTTTTGGCAATACTTCCTTTAATACAGTGTACTCGAAATTTGGATGTTACTGTTACAGATAGTTCTAGAAAATTTGCCAGTAAATGTATACTGTCTACAGCAGGGGTGCCAAACTCATTTGAACTGGTGGCCACATCAGCTCACAGTTGCCTTCAAAGGGCCAAATGCAATTTCAACTCCTGAACAGTTAAGGAGTAGTTACATTAATGCAGTCCTAAAATTATTTTGGTCCTTTGAAGGCAACCGCGAGGGTGATGTGGCCCCTGGTGAAAATGAGGTTGACATACCTGATCTAGAGAATCAAGCTCTAAGTCCTAATTCTGTTACTTAGGTCCCTCTTTATACTGCCTCTCTTTCTTATCAGCTATATGTCTTACAATTATTCAACCAAATTCTTCAGTCCTGGTTGACAGTGTCTTTAAAATACCTCCCAGGTATTTAATACAATGTGCAACTTCCAATGCTGCCTTACTTTTAAGAAGGTTTTTATGCCTCCTCCCTGAGTTTTACTGAGGCTAAAAGTTTAGTTCAGGCATCTCCAGGAAGCTCTCCCTAGGTGCCAGGAGCCATAGCAGTTTCATCTGACTTAGCTCTCATTGCAGTTGCAATCATACCACACATACTCAGTTGCTCAGTCCAAAGTCGGGAAAGCATCCTTGATTCGTTTCCTTCTGCATCTTCCATCCAATCCTTTAGCTAATCAGTTTACCTGTATTTCAAAATATGGCTCCGATGCTACCACCCTAGGCCAGGCCTTCATTGTGCTCACCAACACTCCTTCCCAGGCCCCTCAACTGGCCTCCCTGTCTGCACTCAAACATCCCCATTAGTCTGTGCAATGAGTCAGTGTAATTCTTTTAAGATAGAAACCAAATCATTTTTCACTAGCTTTGAACCACCCAGAGATGTCCTATCACATGCAGAATGGAATACAAATCCTTCTTTTGTTTTAAAGGCCTGACATTATCTAAACCTCATTCAGTTCTTATTTCCTTTTTCTTTCCTCCTTATACACTGCCCTCCAGCCATGTGGACCTCTGATGTTCTTCAGAGCTGCAAGCACATTTCCAATACTCAATAAGTGCATATAAAATAAATTTTATTCATTTAAGTGTAGATTATTTTCTTCTCCTAAAAGTAAAGATAAATGATATAGTCTTCTTAAAAAAACTTGTCTGCCCAGAATTTCTGATCTTAATTTTGAAAGACAAACTGCATGAAATGTACTATGAAATGGTAAAGATATCATTCAGTCCCAGATTTCCTTGTGCTTTTAGTGCATATTAGTAATTCACTGTATTATAGAATACAAATCTATTCTAAATAAATTTCTTATATCTTTCATATTTATCATAATAGTTCTTGCTTTTCCACATTTTTATAACAATTCAGTTGATTGTATGTAGATACATGAAATTAACTTTGTCCCTGAAAACAAAGCAGCCATTTCACTCATGACATATATAAATGTTATATATCTTAAAACTGCTTATCATTGTACATTATTCCTATGACATTAAATATTTTCTTAGTAAATCACATAAACTACACTGACTCTTGGACAGATGGGCAGAACCACATGCATCCAATATTAGGCAGTTGGTGAGCATAAAATGCCAGAAAAAAGATTAGGAATATTGAGACAGGAAGCTTCCTATTGCTCTTGAAAAGCATGATCATTTGCTCCTGACTCTCCACTATGTGTTTTACTGGGTTGGCCAAAAAGTCCATTTAATTTTTTGTATTAAATAAAAAACATCTTTTTCATTTTCACCAATAAATTTATTGATTTGAATATTTTGATTATGTCGGTTATCTCCAGCTAGTGACTTTTAGTAGGTAGATACCAGGGTTGCTGCATATCTTCCAGTGATGAGACAGCCCCACAGCAAAGCACTGTTTGGCCAAAATGTCAATAGTACCAAGAAAGTTTGCAAACCACTTTTGACACATTTAATCAGTCACAGTACCTTTTTCATATACTGCGCAAATCTTTTATTGTGTTTCAGTTGTGTTTTAACCTCTTTTGAAATAATAAAGCATAATACACCAAAAATGTTGCATATTTTCTTCCATCTTCAATATTAAAATGTCTGCACAAAAATTCACCAGTCTTGATTTTTTTTAAATGCACAGTGATATGACAGCTGTCAAAACACAGTCTAAGAAAATTGTTTCAAATGAAGTTAAAGATAACTAAGCACTCCTAGAGCCATCTTACAGAAAAAACTAAGTCAACTTTTTGACCATCCCAATACTTTGAAAGTAATGCCTTCCAAAACAACTTTTCATATTTTATATCCAAATGCACACTCAAAGCTTTCTTAATTTATATATTACCAACAAAAGGAAACATGTAGGCAGATTGAAAAAGGAGTTTCCCCTCCTTCTGACTTTTATGCAAGGATGACAGCTATGAAACATGTTTCCTCAGCAAGGAATGTACAGTGTCAGTTGCAAGATGAGAGGGAGAGAAAGGCTGCAAACTGTGGAAGAGAGTGGCATTTGTCACTGCCAGGACTCAGCAGCTGTGCAGACAGACCTCTGAGGGGCACTGGCAGAGATACGAGACTCCCTTATTTATTTCTGGAATATTCAGCAATACAGATTCCATTAGAAGCAGAGAGAAACATTAAGAACTAGTTAGTTTTGGGGAGGCAGAGCATTCATCTCTAGATATTGATTGAGGTTCAGGAAGGCATCTTTGTAACTTCTTATCCATAAGCTCTATTGTCACATTTCAATAATTCTAATCTCCAGAACTATTTTTGGGGTGTGAAATATCTTAACAATAATGAAAATTCACTCAAAACAACAAGTAAATTCTGTCTACTATAATTTTGATCTGGTTGAAATCATTGTAGTTTAACAATTCTTCCTCCGTAGGAGGAAATTAATTGGTAACTTACGGCAAAATTATTTGTTGAGGGCCAGTAGCTTCACATCCAATGAAAACCATGCATATATTTGCTTTTTCCTAATACAAGATATCTCTCTCGGACATAGATGGCAGTGAAAATTGTGTGAGGATGATGGCTTGAGGGCCACAGCTCTTTCTCTTCCTACTCTTATACCTCTTCTAATTGGTCCAGTAAAATCTGAAGAGCCCCCAAACAGCCATTGTGGCTCCATTCATTCTGCTTCACAAAGGAAGAAGCAAAAGCAACCACAGTGATGGTGAAATCTTCAGCTTTTCATGCCCAATATGGATATTTGCTTGGAATTATTACTTTCTACTACATTAAAAAAATAAGAAACTTAGTTATATAAATCAGCATGCCAAATTTTTTAATTTATTCACTGTATTTTGAGTATAATAGAATTATTGCAGCCTGAAATTTTTATTTCAGTTGTTCTCTATTCAAACTTTTAACTAAACCTAAACCAGCTAAACACATACAGTCTTTATTACCATGCAGGTTTAATTCTTTTAAAATCAATTTTAAAATTTTGGTAAAATATTCTTTTGAAATTATTTTCTCCTTTTTCTTTTTTTAAATTAAATTTATTGGGGTGACACTAGTTAATCAGGTTATATAGGTTTCAAATGGATATTTCTATGACACATGATCTGTATTTTGCATTGTGTGCCCAGCACCCAAAGTCAAATAAATCTTCCATCACCATGTATTTGGCCCCCTTTACCCTTCTTTATTCCCTACTCCCTTCCCTCCAGTAACCACTTTACTGTTGTCTGTGGCTATGAGTTTCAGTTTTATATCCTACATATGAGTGAAGTCATTTGGTTCTTAGCTTTTTCTGACTGACTTATTTCGCTTAGCGTGATATCCTCAAAGTCCATTCATCTTGTCACAAATGGCAATAATTCATCTTTTCTTATGGCTGAGTAGTATTCCATTGTATATGTGTAGTACATCTTCTTTATCCAATTATCTATTGAAGGACACTTTTTAGTCATGCCTTTCATAAATGTATCCCTCCTGTATCATATGTCTATATTCTTCATTTTTAAAATTTATTTTCAACCCGCTTACAATGTTAGTTCTTATGAACTTCTCTCTCAATTCTAAACATTCCATTCTTTATTTATTTTATCTTCCTTTTCACATCATTGAAGAAGAGTTATTTGTTTTTTAGAATTATTGTTGCCTTGGGAACTGTATTTTAACATATTTTAATTACAATCACAAGTTAACACAGCAATGGAGTTTTTCCTGTTAGAGATACACTGTTTTCTGTATATCTCACTGGGAGAGAAGTTGGCATGGTACCATTATAATGTTCTTAATGGATATTACCTTTTATAAGGTACATTGTTTCTGAGAATGCCATTGTTTTGTTTTATTCAGGTGCATGTCACACAGGCTTACAGAGTCAGTACCTATTATTTCAGGACTTATTATTGCATATGTATTAAAACTTGTTATCTTTTGTCTGCTCACTTCAGATTCCTTATATGATTTAAGTTAGAAATGTACTTACATTTTACATTGTCATGCTTTTTAAACATTGTATTTTGAATAGAGGTTGAAGGTGATCCAGTAGATTGCAATCAATAATAATTCCAACAGCAACACAATTTAGAAAGCAAGTATAGAACATAAGCAAACTCATAAAAATTATATGCGGACCTATTTCATCACTATCTCCTTTTACATCTAACACTCAATCAATATTTAATAAATTTCTTTGCAGTATCATATGTTGTGATAAATTCTAGGATGCAACGATGAATCAGATACAAGAATGTTCTTAGATCGGAAAAAGGTTCATAGTGTCTCTGTGTAACAGTTATCTCAACAAATCTCTGTAAAGCTAATGGAATAGTTTTTCACGATCTGTTTTAGACTCTAGACACTTGGTTCGTCTTTTTCTCCTTAGCAGACCAGAATCATTCCAGGCTTCTTAAATTCTGGGAAACCATGAAAATCAAACACTAAATCTACCACAGATGAGATCTATTCAGTCTTGCTTGGTACTGAAGGTCATGAATAGAATGAGATTGTATGTCTAGTTTTTTTTTGTTGTTGTTGTTGTTTTCTTTTCAGTAGATATGAGGGGAAAAAAAAGAAAAAAACAGCAACATGAACACCAGGCCCATGCCTAAAACTGATTCTTGAGTAAATAGGAATTTTCGTTATCTCAAGGATCTCCATGGATGCCAAGAGATCCCACAGTTTCTCACCATCAGTGAGCTGCTGAGCAATCTAGTGTATGCAGCATAGTTTGAATTACAGAAATGTGAGTTCTAGAGATGGACCCTGCAAGAGATCTATAATATAGCCTTCTTCAACTTTACAGGAAAAATGAAACTTCACTAAATTCATTAGCTGTTTGAGCATAAAAAATCACTTCACTATTCAGTTACATCATCTGTATATAAAGAGAATAATAAAATTCATTTCTCATTTCTCATATTAACTTTTATAAGATACATTGTTTCTGAGAGTGCCACTGTTTTGTTTTATTCAGGTGCACATCACATGGGCTTACAGAGCCAGCACCTGTTATTTCAGGAATTATTACTGGTGTGGTGAGTTTACATGAGGTAAATGTAGCACCAGAGCCTGGCACAAAATCTTAGAATGTGCAGTCTCCTCCTGTTCTTCCTTGTACTCCAGAGGATGTTTGGCATATCACATCTATAATACTGACCAAATGGCACTGTGCTTAGTGTGTCCTTCGCTGCCATGCTGTAGGATCATTTGGGAACAGGTCATTGCTGATACACTCCATATTTTACATAGTGCTTTATGACTTTCAAATTGTTGGCATAGTGTCTAATACACAGCATAATTATTAAGTGTTTTTTGTTATTTTCATTGTTACAGCAGCTTCAGAGTAAGATGGGCAGGAAAAAAGAGAATGTAATTTCCATTTACAATACAAACGCATTTTCAACGCGCAGAGGAATCAAATGAACTGAGGTCACATGTGTAGTGAGTGGCTCAGACGGAGGAGACAGAGTCCACTGAGTCTAAGCTCTGTGCTTGCCTACTATGTCCCAGAAACTATGACATATTCCACGAAAATTTTAAATGTTCTATTATATGATTCTCAACTATATACTTGAGATACATACATATGTACTGTACATATCTAGTACAGATGTGTGCTATGCATATGTACATGCATGTATACTATACACATATATTATATGTAGGTATCAGAAATAAGTATCCTGCTGTTCAATATTCCTAACAATTAACAGGTACTGACAGTCATTGGTATTTAAATATTGATATTTACCAAATGAAATGTTGATATCAATGTAGGAATGGTCAAAGAAAGATTCATATCCTATGTATGTTGCAAATCAACTTTTTCAACTATTTTTTAGTTAAACAGCTTAACTGCTATTTATATTTATATTTAGCATACAACATTTTTATAATTTTAACACATTTCCTCATCATTTCAACAGAAAAGCAGAATCTCTGGTCCTTGGTCTTTCCTTGGCCACTTGCCTGTCCATAAAATAGCTATCAAATTGTAAAGCCCACTACACACTATTAGAATCCAGGACACTAACAGCACCTAATGTTGGTGAGAATGTGAAGCAATAGAAACTCTCATTCATTGCTGGTGGGAATACAAGATGGTGCAGGCACTTTGGAAGGCAGTTGGGCACTCCCAATAAAACTAAACATACTTTTATTATCCAATCTAGCATTCTCATTCCTCGGTGCTTACCCAAAGGACCTGAAAGCTTACATTCACACAGATGTTTATAGCAGCTTTATATGTAATTGCCCAAACTTGGGAGAAACCAAGACGCCTTTAAATAGGAAAATGGTTAAATAAAATGTGATGTACCCAGACAATAGAAAATTATTCAGTAGTAACAATAAGTGAGCTATCAAGTACAAAACACATGGAAGAACATTAAATGCCTATTTCTAAGTGAAACAAGCTAGTCTGAAAAGACTACATACTAAGTGATTTCAGCTATACTACATTTTAGAAAAGACTAAATAGGAGACAGTGAAAAGTCCACTGGTTACTTACCAGGAGCTCGGGAGAAGGACAGAGGGATGAACAGGAGAAGCCTAGAGCATGCTGGGGGCAGTGAAGCTGTTCATTATGACACTGCAGTGGTGGATATATAACATTATACATTTGTTAGAACTCGCAGAATGTACAACACAGTGAACTCTAAAGTAAACTATAGCAGATATTTTTAATGTATTTTAAGAAATGAATCACATACTCATGCAAGATATGAATAACAGGGGAAATTGTAGAGGGAGCATATAAGAACCCTTTGTATTTTCTGTACTATTTTACTGTAAACCTAAGGCTTCCCTAAAAAATAAAGTCCTTTTAAAACATTGTAAAGCCCAGATTCGATACAGCATCAGTATGGTAGGTAGGAAATCTTATTTCAGATCATATCACCTGTCCTGCGTATACAGTTGTAGTTCAAGTTAGTGAGATTTCTTTCTAATCCCAATACTTCTTCCTTGGGGTAGTGTTGCTTTATAGTTCCACTGAATTGCCACCCTTAGTTACAAATTCATACCCTGTTTTACATGAGAATAATAAGGACAAAGAAGTGTTTTTAATGATCTTTTTATCCATAGCTAGATTTTGTTGATCAAATCAAAGTGTAAATAGCAATTTAGGTATCAATCAGTAGTTAGTGTAAGGCTGTATTATAAAACATCATAATGATTGGGGCTGATATGGAGAAAACACCTCAATGACTATTTGGTATTTTGCTTTCCTGTAAACATTTTGAAATGTACTTACCTGGTATCACTTCTAATTCCCATAGGAAACAGATAGTGCACATGAATCAGGTAATTTACACAGACTCTACAAAGTGACTAATATGAAAGTTTGGAGAGAGTTAGAAAAAAACTGAAGAAATTGTGTAGTCCTTTAACAGCAACAGTGGGCACCATTGCAGCCACTAGGCCTGAGCGAGTGGGGGGCAGATAGATTCTCAGGACAGGATGTTGCAGGGAAGGGGGAGAGGGAAATGAGACCATACATAAAAAAGCAAGGGCTGTGTGTGGTGGCTGCCTGACAGGAGCTGGGATCTTTGGAGTGAGCTTCTGCCTGCACTGACCGAGCAGAAGTAAAAAGTTCTGGGAAACGTGACCTGATCTTGCTTTCCTACCTCCCCTTTGATCTTTCTGGTGCTCCCATTGGCCAACACAGTTGGTAACTGAAAGGCAAAGGAGTACAACAATGTAGCTGAGTGGTTCTCCAATGAGGGTGATTTTGATCTCAGGGAATATTTTTGGCTGTGCTAACTCAGGGGGAGAGGGGAGGAAGAGGGAGAGCACTGCTGGCTTCTAGAGGATAGAGGCCAGGGGTTCTTCTAAATATCCTGCAACACACAAGACCTTCTCCCATGACAAAGAAATATTGATTCAAAATGTCACCAGTGCCCATACAAGTAAGTCATCTTCCCAGGGTATGGAGCAGGAGAGTATGGTGGAGAGGATTTCTGACGGGAGAAAAAAGGAAGAAACAGCATCCATTATGAAGATACCATGAAATAGCAGACATGAGAAGAAATAGCTCTGAAAATACAGAAGTCTCAAAAATATGTCTGATAGTGTTTTATGGAGTTTATTAAAAATCAACTTGGAGTGCATAATATTTAACAGACCAGCTAGTCATGTTATGCAAAACATGGACAAGAATATAATAAAACAAAGCATAGCATTTCATGGCTACCCAGGCAATCCTTCACTGCTTTCGGTCATGCATGTTAAAGGCTATAGTGTACACAGTAATATAGCTACATAAGACAGTAAACTTGACATTTATTTAGCTTTATATGTGTGCACACCAGTATGCATGGCCTTTCTACCTAGTTGATATTTAATTCTTTGATTCATTTATAGTTTATTCCCAACAGTATTCTCTACAAAAACTGTCTCACATTTTTACAATTAAACCTTTAATCTGCTGTGTAGATTCCTGACTCATTCTCTGAGTTTTGCTTTTTTCTCAACAATATCATGTATTCTCATGGCTGTTTATCCCTTTGTACATTTCTAGTGGGATTGGATCTCTTTCCTAATATACACCCTCCTATTTCTTTTTGTACACTGCACATTTTTATTAGATACCACATTTTCATTTCAACAGGTTTAAGATTGAACTTAATCTTTCCCACAGACAAGGAGCCCTTCAGTATCAGCTATCAATATCGATGACCAAATTTTTCCTGTAACACACAATATTGATCTTTAGTGTAATACAATCCCCTTTCCCACATTTAGCCACAAAATGGTTCTAGGATCCTTACTTCTTTCATTCTCCCAATTTCTCTCCCATCTGTTTCATTATGTTTGGAAAGGACTCTCATCAGCTCCCACTTACATTAGTGCAGTGGGCTCACAGCTCATCTGTCTGTGGCTCATCTCTTCCTCTCAGAAATCTTTCAGCCACCACATGGACCACTTCATACTTACTTTCCATTCGAACATATTTAACTGGCTCTTCATTTATTAGAAGCCAACATGTATGTCATTAAATAGTCTACAATATATCTTAGTGTATATATTGTATCTTTTGTCATTTACTTATTTGCACATTTAAGATTTGTTTAAAAATCTTAACAAATTAAGATTTGTTAAGAAAATTCAATATCATATAATATCTCAAGTGCTGGCTCATCCATTGTTCTTAGAACAAATCAGGCTTTTTCTATCTTTGTGTATGTGTATATATTCTATGCCTAAAACCCACATATTAAATCTCACATATCAAAGACATACTTTTGTTCAAGATCACAAAAATCCTCACTGTAATTGTTACACCTGTTGCCTACACTACTCCCATTAAACTCGTCAGAGATGGCCGCTCCTGTTAATTATCCACTTAGTACAAAATCTTTTTTACAACTTCATTGTAATTCCTTTAGTATTGGATTGTGGTATTTTTTTTTCCCTTTTGGGTTCCCTAGTACAATTTCTTCCATCTGATAGGTATTTAGTAAATGTTTTTCATTGACCTCTGCCTGCATTGCCCCATGTGCCAGGTATGAGATTTGTGTTACTGTTAAGCACTTGCAACATAGCTAGCCTGAATTGTTATGAAGTGTAAGACAAGGTAGGAAGTATCTCAGGCTGCTGTGCAGCTCTGAGGAAGTCTTGGTTTCCAACTGGGAGTTCTGATACTAAGATTGCTTGTTAAGGAGAAAGGCAACAAGCAGATATGTCCAGGCCCTAAATGTATATTGTTGTTCTCAGTCACTGGCTGAAGTCTGGCTCAGTTCATAGACCCAGTGGACCCTCTAGCTGCTGCAGCCAGAAACTGACAGCAATTCTTGCAGCTAATTGGCTTTGAATAGAGATCCAAGAGGTGTGTCTTCATAGCTACCCCCTTGGGTCAGGGCCAAGTTTGAGGAGGGGATTAACAGGGAAAAAAAGCACAAAGGGAATTTGGGGGAAATAAAAAGATATAATTTTGTGATTATAGTGGTGAACATGGATTTTTTAATGCCTTAAAACTCTAGAAATATACATTAGCAACAAGGGCATATTATTGTAGGCAAATTATATTGCTGCATGGTTGACTTTTTAAAATTACAGACTTCTCTTGATAAACAGAACAGGCTCAAGACCATGTGCTCTCCAAAACTTGTTTTGTGATCTGCAAAGCAGAAGGTACCTTGTAGAAAAGGAAACATGTGACATTTTTAGCAAGGGAAGGTAAAATCAGCCTTGTTCTAAGTTAACAAACTTCAAAAATGTTACAGAAAAGGGCTCCTAGTAATACACACTTTGAAAGAGATACAGTTTTCCTAGTATAAAATTTTGGATCTGTAAAGGGGCTACACTATTTGTCCAGGTGAATAAAATATTGAAGATCTATTAAGGAGGAAAATAAAATAAGGAGAAATAAAATATGAAGGATCTCTTGGCTAGAGGACATACTTAACTATCAAGACATGTGGAATGAAGTTGTGTTGGTTTTGCAGGGGTGTTTGTCCATCTCCGATCATGTGATGAATTGGTCTCCCCCTAAACTTGCACCTCCCCCTGTAATGTTTTTTCCGTTCTCTTCAACTCCTCATCTGCCTCACCCACCGCCCTCACTTATAGTCAGTCATCCAGTTCTACACCTTCACTTTCTACATTTCCTGTATCTGGAACTCATCTCTGGATTTCACAATCCCTTAGGTGGACAATGGCAGTTCTCTCCAACTGCTTCCTTTTTTCTCTCCCTGCCACCACCCAAATCCAGGTGTCATAATTGTCAGAGGTGCCCCCTGACTAACACCCATGAGCTGCCCTCCTCCAGTTTGGGGACACAGCCCCTCCCTGGACCAGCTCAGGCTCTCTCCCACCTCATCTCGTGCCTCCACTGGCCTGCAGTTTGCCCTCTCCTTGGCTGGTGATCCCTTAATATACCTTCATGAAAATTTTTTCATGAATATTATGGCTTTTGATGCATGGTAACTTTGTTCACTAATTTATTCCAAAATTTGACAAGGAACTTTCTGAAGCAAGCATTGTCTTTCTCATTTTTAAAAAATCCTCAGCATTTTACAAATTCCTTGAACATAAAAGAGACCTAAATGAAATAAATCAATTGTTATGTAGTAGGTTACTTCTCTTTTGCTTTATATAGTTTTTAATAAAAAGCTTTATTATATAAAATAAATAATGCCAGGTTTTACATAAACTTTAGAAATATTGGAGATATTACTTCCTAAAAGCTTTTTTCTGTAATCTTCTTATATATTTTTATAAGATGTAAAATAATAGAAAAAAATTAAGACTTTCAGTGTCCTTCTAAGAAGTAGCATTATAACAAATAAGATGCAAAAGCTATTTGAATTCTCTTTAGCTTTAATAGGGGCAGATCTCAATCCAGATTTTTCTATTTTAATATAAATTAGTCTTACTGAAATGCCACACAAAAGCTTCCAAATTGGACTTTTTTTTTCTAGGAGTGTTTTTTTTCTTCTCTTGGAATATTAAAGAAGAAGACAATTTTTTCAGTCTACCCCTCCATATGTACTTGAACCAATTTTACCAGCCAAAGTGGATAAAATTTACCATGACCTCTAAGTAGTCTTCTGTGACATGAACAGCTACTATCGATTAGCTCAGGCTTCTTTCTAGTACCTGATAACAGAAGGAACATTATGTCCATTGCATGACTCAGTGATGTTTCTAATTATAATACTATATTGGGGTGGTAACTGAAGCACTTCCATGTGGGGAGTGAGTCCTAGGTTCTAGGTTATAATGTGATGAAAACTCAAATAGCTTGAAAGTGCCCTGGAACTTCTTTTGTTTTTCTCTACTCCATCACCAGTGTCAGTTCTGGTCTTCAAAATATCTTACCTGTCCGCAATAACTTACTAACTACTTTCTGTCAATATAGAATATTTCTGCTATAGAATATTCCTGCTAATATTCATACTATGGTGTATTAGTCACAAACTCCAACTGCTGGGAAAAAGGCTGCCGCAAGGTTCTTAATCTGAGACTTGTGAACACCTGCTAGGTGGATGGGTCATTTTCAGATCCTGGGTGGCCTTTGGACATCTGTGCAAAATGCTGTGAACAGGTAGGGATGTGTAATTTTGGGGGAAGTGTTCATGGATTTTATTGGATTCTAATAGGGCTAAGTAAAAGGTAAAACATTAACAACTATTACAATAGGGAGAATTCAAATCTTTTCCCATCCCCATCACCAACTCAACCACCACCCTACATCCCGTATTGAATTCTGAATCTGAATCCTTAAAAACATGACAGAGGCATCAAAATAGGGGTCACAGCTTTAAGTGTGAGAGGTGCAGAATAAAAATTCCCCTAAGGTTCTTTTGCTACATGTAACTGGGTTTAACAAATACGCCTTCAGCCTCTACTATGTACCAATCACTATTCTAGGTAATAGAGATACAGAGGTAAAACATAAAGATTTTGCTTTTGTGGAATAATAAATGAGTAAAGAAATAAACAAACAAGGTAATTTGGAGAGTTGTAGGTGCTTTAAAGAAAACAAAACAGAATGTTTTTATTAATAATAACAACAATAATAACATCAATTTTTTCATACTATGTGCCAGACATTATACTACTTGGTATTCACAAATATAACCTCAGTTAACCTTCCAAACAGCATCTTGGTATTAATACCCCTAGTTTACATATGTGAAAATTGAGGCTCACCATGTCTGGCTTCTCACAGATAACATAGTTACTAAGAGACAGAGCAAAATAACTTGCCCATTTGTTTATTAGCCCATGTTGACTGAGGGCCTGCTTTGTGCTGGACATCGTTCCCAGACACTAGGGTAGAACTATGAACAGGACACATAAAAAGTCCTGCCCTCAGGGACTTAACATTCTCACAGAGCTTGGGGAAAAAATAAACATGAAAAGTATGAAATATACCATAGATTTCTGGTTTGTGCTAAGAACTATGAATGGCCTTAAGAAGCTTGAAAAGGCAAAAAAAAAAAAAACCCCAGATCTTCCCCAGAACATCCAGAAATGAACACAGTCTTTCTGACACCTTGATTTTAACCAGTGAAACTCCTGTCAGTATACTAAGCTGCAGAACTCTGATAAGTCTGTGTGGCTTTAAGCCACTAAATTTGTGGGAACTCATCACAGCAACAATAGAATAATGCAAGGGGGAACTAAAAAAGCCAGAATATATTTATTAAAAATTTATCTGTGTACTTATTCTTACATGTTTAAACTTCAGTCACCTTTGAAGTACCCTCCATTTGGTGCATTACACTTACTGAGATTTTTTTTTCTGCTACTCAAAACAGTCTTTGAACTTGTTGATTTTGATGTCTTTTAGTGCTTCTGCTTTTTGTTTCACCTCTTCCACATCAGCAAAACATTTCCCTTCATGGCCTTTTTTCATATGGGGAAACAAACAAACAAAAATATTGCTTGGGGCAAGATAAATAAGGAGGGTGGGGCATGGGGGTCGTGCTGTTTTTGGTCGAACACTCAGCAGGTGTGGACAGATGCGCTTGTAAATCATTCCCATGGAATGGGCAAATGCACTGAAAGAGTTTTCACTAAAAATTCACTGAAGGTGAACTTAACCTCTCACAACAATGCCTGCTGGTACATTGACACAGATGGGATCCTAGAACACTCACCTAGCAGGGGAAGACTGTACTACAAGGGACCTGCACTCCAGAAGATGATTCTGGGTTTTTTTTTTTTGGCAGTTTCCCTTCATACTATATCAAAATAGTTATAAAATAATAAAATATAAATGTCACAAATAATACCTAAGGAATAATTGTAAATGCTGAAGAAGATAATGGATTTAAATTTAGCATTAAGCACAATGTTTGACATAAAGTAATGCATGCTACAATGCCACCATCATCATCAAAATTTAAGGACCAAAATAAGTGGCATACGTGTAAAGAGATAAGATTTCCTTGCTGAAATAGAGGTTATAATAGAGGATGTACAGGTAAATAACAGCTATCAAATAAGGGAAAAAAATGGAACATTTTACGGGGTTAAACCTAATTCAAAAGGGAATAAAAGCTACACAGTAGGCTTTTTAAAGTAAAATTCAAGCTAAAAGATAAACTCTGAGTATATATTCCAGAAAAAGTCACACCATTGTTAATATATCAAAACGGTTTGTGTGATATCAATGTAACCTGACAGTCAAGGAGAGTGGACTGGAATATGCATGTGTGAACAATGACAACTTCACTATACTAGTTAGTGATGCAGTAGATGCCATTGAGTGAGCATGTGTACTGTGTGGCCATTGCATTCAAAATGACTGAGAGAGTAGAGAAAAGAATCTGGACCAGATTTTGCATTAAGCTTGAACATTCTTCTATGGAAACTATTCAAATGGTTCAGAAGGCTTCAGCTATAAGCAGCTGGTAATTGGCAGCCTCATCACAACAATGCTCCTGCTCATGAATCATGTCTCCTGCAGTTTTTTATTTTTGGCAAAATATCATATCACCCAAGTGACTCGGCCCCCCTGCAGCCGGTCCAGATTTGGTGCTCTGTGACTTCTGGTTTTCCTCAAACTAAAATCACCTTTGGAAGGGAAGAGATTTCAGACCATTGATGGAGTTCAGGAAAATACGATGGGACAGCTGATGGTGATTGGGAGAACTCTATGAGGTCCCAAGGTGCCTACTTTGAAGGAGACTGGGGTATCATGGTCCTATGTACAATATTTCTTGTATCTTCTTCAGTAAATTTCCCTGTCTTTTATATTACATGGCTGGATAGCTTCTGGAAAGATCTGACATATATGAATAAAGAGGTGATAAAAACATCAAGAGACTAGGTTGACATACTTTATATACTAGTCACAGTTGTGACCAGGGAACTAACTATGGGAATAATGAACCACACCAGAAGCAAATAAAAGAGATTGTGTAATATGGGGTATGCATACAAAATGGCTGATGTTGGACTGTTACAAAGGAATTTGGTACTCATTGCCTTACTAGGCTTTACCAGAAGAAATTGAACAGGATCAGCCTAATAACCCAGTTCTCCCACCAGCTTAGACTTAAGCAATTCATTCCAATTCAGATGCCCTGTTTCCATTTGTAAGTAAGAGGACTGTGTTTCAGGATATCTCAGGTGTTTTCCAGCAGTAAATTTGTATAAATTTCTATTGTCCTCAAAATAGAAATTTACTTTTATGTTACAAATATTCTAAATATATTGGATATCAGTAACACTAATTTTAAAAACAAAACATAAAAAATCAGCATTCTAGAAATAAACACAAGTAATATTTAGGTTTTAATGTCTATTTCTCTTCAAAAGTGTCCATAGATCCAGTCACTCAGAAGAGAGGAAATGTTGTGATAGTATTAGCACAAGTTGGAAAGATTTGATTTCCTGAAGTAGGAAAGCCCTTCTCATTTCTGAGCACTTTTCATTTTTCCAGATGAAAGTCATTTGGAAGGGTCAGTGTTAGTGCTGGAGGGTAGCCACGTCAAAATGACCTGTTTGCAGGACATTTTTACCTGTACAAACTATTGCCATATAACATAGGAGCAATCAGGTCAGTATATTTATTTCCAAGGAGCTAGAAAATCTTAATCAGCGTGGTTTTGAGGCAACAGTATATCATTAACTTTGAAAGCAGTCGGGATTCAAAACACTTTCCCAGGCTAAGTGATGATGATGGGAGAGGATGGCAGGGGGAGGTTTGTATTGTTTCCTCTGTGGACAGAGAAACACATTCTTCATTTTGTCACACTATTAAATCGCTGCTGTGCAGGATTTATTAGTGTATTCTTCTGAGACAAGCAAAAAGCTACCAAAGGAAATCAATGAATTATTCTCCTCACACCTGAAAAAGGATGAGAAACATATCTGTCACTGACTTTGGTTTTGACCTGTGGAGTAACTCCCCTTAGGAGAAATAAATTAATTCAGCAACTCTCCTACTTAATCTTTGACCTTTATTTTATAAGAGATTTTCCACATGGCATCCTGAGCTGCCTCAATTATGCCCGGGTGTCCCCTGAGATAGGTGAGTTGAGACCACAACTATTTCATAGCCCGAAATCTTTAATAGTAATTATATAACAAAACATTACTTCAATTTGTATAAGTACACATAATTCTCACTAATGTCAGAGAGCATGCTACAAAATGTTGTGTGAGGGTACTAGGCAGGTAAAATACTGAATAGCTTGCAATGCTCCAATTAGAATATTAAATTAATACCTGATGGAAGGTGTGCGTGTAATATATACACAGCAGAGCTGGCTTCCCTTTCCCCATAGCCTGCCCCTGGAATTGCCCCTCACCCTTCCATTGTCCTTAGCCATTGCTTGTACCTCATCCCACTCTTCTCACCATTGCTTGTCATTGGAGACATGGTTCCCTCTCTACCAGTTGGTGCTAGAAACTGAGGACACGAACTTAGGCAGCATTCGCTCTCTACCAAGAATTGGACCATTGTGCTGCCCAAGGTCACTCAGTGCCCTCTTCTTTTACCCACATTCCCCTTTCTCCACTTAGAACCTCAGGACTTCTTATCTCACTATTGAGAACTAGAAAAACTTACTGCTGAGAACTAGATTAACCAGTACAACAAGAACTAGTAGGGAAACCTGGATCTCGAGAGCGGACTTTTAGTATCTTAGTTAGATGTGTGGTACTGATAATACGGTGTTATAATTTCATGACTTAATGAATAAGAGAGACTGTTCTGGACTTGCCTTGGGAACTAAAGTCATCCTTAATGTAATTGGTGTGGCAGAAATAAGGTTTTTGTTTCAGCAAATGGCTTACAAACACATTTTCGGAGGAAAGGCATTTATAATAAAGGAAACAGTGCTCTTGGTAACAATGTTCTCTTCCTGCAGTAATTGTAAGGCATAATTTGTTTTCTTACATATCCTCACATATATTCATTCAAAGCCCAGTTTAGTAGTAATATTACATATACTGAAAAACTTACTTTTCTGCTAATTTATCAAAGGACATTAATCAAGATTTTTATGATATTTAGCATAATAAATAGATGTTGGAAAAAATACCCGAGACAACAGTGTGGTGATTGCTGGGGGGAGCGGGTGTAAGGGGACAAAGAGGTAATGGAAAAAATATAATAAAGATTAAATTTAAAAAAAAAGAAAATCTGAAGTCTTTTAAAATAAGACCTTGCTAACCAGCTCTGTCTTTTTTTATTGATGAGGATTTTTGGCATCTATTCAGAGAAAGAAATGTATTTCTAGCAGAGATCATACTTCCTACATAGAAATGAAGCATCTACCAAAACATCTACAAGGCAAAATGTTTCTGTGTGTGTACTATATATTTCCTATAGAGCTATTTTCTTCTGTAACTACATTTCAGAGAAAAGCTCATCTTTGACAAACAGAAAGCTTGTTGGTTTACAGATATATTTTAGAAGTTATCAGTGTTTTGGTTTGTGATAAAGGAAATAGAAAGATAAAAGCATTAAGTAGACATACGTAAATAAGGCCTTGTCGGTAACCTGAATTATGTTACTGGACAACTGAAAGAAATGTTGAGTGTCAGCAGCCTTTAGATTCTCTCAGGCCAAGGACAAGCTTTTAGGGCCCAGGGAATGAGAGAAGATTCGGATTTTAATCTGAGTGAAGAATTCAGCTTTGCATGCTGATCAAGATGCTGGTCATCCAAGGGACTTTAAGTCTAGGCAATCGACTCTGATTTCTCAGCCCTCAGCTATTCGTTTCAATCTGGACAGGATTTTAAGTGAAATATAAATATCCACATTAGGTGTCTGTGGGGGATGTTTTTACTACTGACTTTCAAAAATGTTATGGTACTTTCTGGCATTTCCTTTCATGTAACATTGTATTAAAAATAAATTAATTCACCCATCTCCTTTGCTTTTCCTATTTTCCCTTTCTTTTCTCATTTCCCTTTCCTCTTGCTATAGAAACATGCACACACAGGTGCCGGATGTCCGAACAAGGGGCACTCAGCAGCCAAAGAAGTGGGAGGGGAGAGGAGGGCTGCAGAGACCCTGAAAGAGGCAGCCAGAGCAGTTATAACATTTGTCACGCTGAACAAAAAATTGATTTTTAATTGATTTTTAAGAAAGGTAAACAACAAAAATAATAAATTAATCTATTCAGTGACATTTGTATATTAAATACTGTAGGATAAATTTCTATAAAAATACTTAAACACAGTAAATTTCTTTCTTATTTATATAAGTCTGTGGTAGGTGGGTCTCCTTCATGAAGTTTTAAGGGACCCAACCCCCTCCAGTTGCAGCCTTTTGTTTTCCAGGGGGGCACATCCAACCCACTGAAGTACATACATTATTTCCTCTCTCTCTCCGTTGGATATTGGCTGTAATTAACTCAAGGCAGATGGGAAAATGTAGTATAGAGCTGCATGCTCTCATAAGGACAGGAAAACAGACTTTGGTGGACTCCAGGCAGACTCTGATCCAGCCTGTCACTAAGGTTATTTGTGGGTCTGTGCTGACTAGAAGGAGGCTCTCTTCCCTTCAGCAAACAAACATGCAGTTCCACTTTTTTCAGTTGGAGCTGAGCAAATATGGGGATATCAAAATATTACAAGCAGACGTAATCACTTCTGTCAGTGAGCTCAGAAAGGATGAGTATCTGTAATATAATCACACCTAGAAGGGCCTGTGACAATGAAGTACAATGAATATTCATGAGTACAGTTTTAGCAGTACATTTCTGTGGGATGGTTTAAAGTTATCTTTGAATGTTATTATGTCAGGGAGAGGAAGAAGATGTTTTGGGTTTGGGGTTAATAATTATAGCTAAAAGCAGTCTTAATTTTTTTAGTTTTATATTTTCATGTTTAAACATATTTCTATC
The DNA here is from genome assembly GCF_004126475.2 of Phyllostomus discolor. Taxonomy (NCBI): domain Eukaryota; kingdom Metazoa; phylum Chordata; class Mammalia; order Chiroptera; family Phyllostomidae; genus Phyllostomus; species Phyllostomus discolor. The sequence goes on from NC_040903.2 coordinate 98,820,689, forward strand.
TCCTAACATTCAAGGGGTAGAGACTGTGTTGTATAACCATAACAGGAAGAGAACATGTTAGTAACACACATACTGCATCTTTTTACCACTAGGTAATCATGTTGATTGTTTTGGACTTAACTGATCATTTATATTTATCTAACTGAGTGAGCAGACATGGCAAAAATGTGGAGAATCCATCTGTATTGTAGGTTTTCTTATGCACTCTTTTCAAATGCTTCCTGGAGTTTTATTAGAGGATTTATTTTATAGGTCAGACACCTTGGCTAAGTCATCATCATTATAGCAAATCTACATGTTACTCTTTTTTTTAAAGATTTTATTTATTATTTATTTTTAGAGAGGGAAGGGAGGGAGAGAGAGAGAAACATCAATGTGCAGTTGCTGGGGGTCATGGCCTGCAACCCAGGCATGTGCCCTGACTGGGATACATGTTATTCTTACTACAATATATATAGACTTTGTCCTACTGGGAATTTTTTCAAGTAATTAATGTCTAGCTTTTTTACCAGCTTGAACTTGTTTTCTTGGGAAAAATTCACTCAGCAGCATCTAATACCAGGAAAACATTAGAAGCTTCTGTGAATGTTAGTTCAGAATTTGTTTTCTTTTATTTATTATCTCTGAGTTATCTTTTCTCTGTTATTCTTCTATGATTATCCTAAAGGAATCTAAAGTATTATTTTTATAAGTAAAGTTTATGTATGAAGAAAAATCAGGTGAAATATTGACTTTGGCTTATCCCTAACCTTTTAATAAACTTAATTTTAAGACCCTTTTAACTTAGTCATTTAGTTGTAATATAAATGATAAGTTCTACATTAACTTTTTAGTTCCTACCATAGTATAATACTACATTATGACTGCTGATGGTGATAAAGACTTTGAAAATATATTTGTATTTTTTAGCTTTATTGAGATATAATCAAGAAGTCAAAATTGTATGTGTTAGATTGATGTATAATGTGATGATTTAATATATATATAGTGAAATGATTACTATAATCAAATTAACACATTCATCACCTCGCATAGTTACCATTTTCTTTTTTTTTATACTTGCAGTAAGAACATAAATATACAATATTAATAGTATAGTATTATTAACTATAATCACCTTTCTATGTATTAAATCTCCAGAACTTATTCATCTTATAACTGAAAGGTTTTTACCTTTTGATGAACATCTTCCTATTTCCCCCATCTCCCTAAACCCTGGTAGCCACCATCCTACTCTTTAGTTCTGAGTTCAACTTTTTCAGACGTAAGTTTCACATGTAAATGAGATCATTCACTTTGTCTTTCTCTGTCTGGTTCATATCACCTAGCATAATGTACCCCAGAACTATTCATGTTTTCACAAGTGGTAGAATTTTCTTCTTCCTCATGGCTGAATAACATCCTATGGTGTGTGTACAGGGTTGGGCAAAAGCAGGTTTATAGTGTTCATATGGAAAATAATACAATAATTAATAAATAATAATATAAGAATAAACTGTGTTTTGTGTACCCACAACTGTTAACCTACTTTTCCCCACCATATATATATATATATATATATATATATATATATATATATATATATATATATATATATACACACACACACCCCACATATACATATACATATACATATTCTTTATTCATTTACCCACCAGCAGACACTTAGGCTTTATCCATACCTTGGCTATTGTGGATAATGCTGCAATGAACATGAGAGGGCAAATATGTCTTTGATACATTGATTTTATTTCCTTTTGATATGTCACATAATTTATTATGCATATCACTTTCACACCATTCATAAGTAAAAAAATTATAAGGTGAATACCATGGTAAGTTGAGAACCATCTGCATAGTATTTTCTGCTTGTAAAGCACTATCACATGTGTTTCCACTTGATTCTCACAATAACCCTGCTAGATAAACAGTGCTAGCTCCTTATTACACATAAGGTTATGCACAGAAGCAAGACTGCTGGGTCCTATAGCAGTTCTATTTTTAGTTTTTTGATAAACCTCCCTACTGTTTTCCATAGTGGTTGTACCAATTTACATTCTCATCAGCACTGCATGAGGGTTGCCTTTTCTCTGCACCCTTGCCAACACTTGTTAGCCATGCTAACAGGTGTGAGGTGATACCTTATTGTAGTTTTGATTTTTTTCCTCTGAAGATTAGTGATATTGAATATCTTTGCATAAAGCTATTGGCTTTGTGATATCTTTTTTGTAAAAAAAAATGTCTCTTTGGGTCCTTGGTCAATTTTTAATTTAGCAATTTTGGGGTTTATTTTTTATTATTATTATTTTGCTATTGAGCTGTATGAGTTCCAAATACATTTTAGATATTAACCTCTTATTGGATATATGGTTTGCAAATATTTTCTCCCATTACCAGTTGCCTTTCAGATCATTATTTCCTTTGCTTTACAGAAGCTTTTCAGTTTGATGTAGTCCTACTTGCTTATTTTTTATTTTGTTTCCTGTGATTTTTATGTCATATCCACAAACAAAAAAACATCACCAAGACCAATGTCAAGGAGATTTGCCCTATATTTTCTTTTAGGAAATTTAGAGTTTTAAGTTTTACATTTAGTCTTTATCTATTTCAAGTAAATCTGTTTTTGTGAATGTTAGAAGTTAGGGGTCCAGTTTTACCCTTTCACATGTGGTATCTAGTTTCCACAGCACTCATTGAAGAGATGATCCTTTCCCCATTGTTGCTGAAGCCTTTGCCAAAGATTATTCAATCACATATGTGTGGGCTTATTTCTCAACTCTTTGTTCTGTTCCATTCCCCTTTTAAAATTGCAGTACCATACTGTTTGATTACTATAGCTTTGTGATATAGTTTGAAATCAGAAAGTGTGATGCCTCCAGCTTTGTTTTTTACCTCAAGATTGCTTTGGCTATTTGAGGTCTTTTGTGGTTTCATAAATGTTTTAGGATTAATTTTTCTATTTCTTCAAATTTACTGGAATTTTGACTCCAAGGGGAATCAAAGGGAATCAAAGGGATTTGATCCCAAGGGATTGTATTGAATCTGTAGATTTCTTTGGGTAGTGTGGACATTTTGACAATATTACTTCTGTCTTATGTCTTCTTTAATTTCTGTTATCAAGGTCTTGTAGTTTTCCTCATACATATCACCTCTTTGGTTAAATTTATTCCTAAATATTTTATTCTTTTTGATGCTATTGTAAATGAGATAGATTTGTTAATTTCTTTTTTGGCTAGTTTGTTATTAGTGTATAGAAACATCACTGAGTATTCCTTTAACTTTACTGAATTCATTTATTAGTTCTGTTTTGGAGTGGAGTCTTTAGGGTTTTCTATATATGAGATAAAATGAGTTCTGGCTGGGTAGCTTATTTTGTTTGAGCATTGTTCCAATATGACAGAGTTGTGGGTTCAATCCCCAGTCAGGGCACATATGAAGTCAACCAGTAAATGCATGGATGTGAGGAACAACAGATTGTTGTTTCCCTCTCTCTCTCTCTCTCTCTCTCTCTCTCTCTTCCCACTTTACTCTCATTCTCTCTAAAATAAATAAATAAGAATTTAAAAAATAAAGATCATATCATCTACAGATATGCTTCATCTTCTTTCCAATTTGGATGCCTTTTTTCCCCCTTAACTAACTGCTTCCGCTAGGTCTTCTAGTACTATGTTGAATAGAAATGGTGAGGGTATGATTACTTACCTTCTTCCTGGTCTTAGTGGAAAAGCCTCAGCTCTTCACCACTGAGTGTGATGTTAACTCTAGACGTGTTATATGTGGCCTTTATTATGATGACATAGATTTCTTCTATACCTTGAAAGTATGTTAAATTTGTTGTATATTATCTACCATTTGGTACATGTGGCAGCATAAAAACCTGCTATTTGACTCTACTACAACCTATTTTTAATTAAAAAATTAATTATCCTTCCCTTTTTGAATAAAAAATAATTTAAGTCATAATTATACATAAACCCATACCCATATCCAACTAACAACTGGGCGGGCCATCAGTCCTTCATTTAGAGTGTGATATCGAGTGTCCTGGTAGAGAGGGCTCTAGATCCAGAAATAGATAACATGGATTTGAGTCCCAAATCTGTCCATGACTTCTGCTGTGTCTGTGATCAAATCATGTGACCTCTATAGGTCTCAATTTACTTATTCAGTTTACTTGATAACTCATTTCATGAAAACGTTGCAATTTATTTATAATTTTATGTATTACAAGTAATGTTCTGATAGGCATCCTTAGATTTAAATCTTTGTTTATATCTTCATCGATTCCTTAGGAAAGGTTGGAGAAGGATTTATTGAAAATAAGTATGTTTGCTGCTAAAAATACTGAAAAGTCATAATGTACAATAAATGTATCATATTTCACAAATATTTTTATTTTTAATTAATTCATCTGTTTTGCTCTTGCAATAGTTTCCTGAACAAACACATATGAGGACACTACATAAAGCAGAATTTTACTAGGTCTTATAACTGTATATACCTTTGAAGTCTATGGAAGCAGTTGATCCTATAGAAATAATTTAAGAGTTATAGTTAGTATCACATAATTCAAGAGGTCTGTGACTTTATTCATGTCATTTACCATTCCTACATCTCACATGTAATAAGAAGATAATCTCTGTCTGGCAGGGTTACTGTGAGAATGAAACAGAAACACAAGTGAAAGTGCTTTGCTAATAATAAACCCTATACAGATGGCACCTCACTTATGATGGTTCAGTTTACAATGTTTCAATGAGATGATGCTGCGAAAGCAATATGCATAATACATTATTTGAGATATCCAACACTTTTTAAACAAAATACGCTTTGTATTAAATGATTTTGCCCAACTGTGTGCTAGTGTTAAGTGTTTTGAGCACATTTTCAGATAAACTGTGCTAAGTTACGGTATTTGGTAGGTTAAGTTTATTAATTGCATTTTCAACTGATATTTTCAACTTATAATGGGTTTATCAGAATGCAACTATCATGATTTGAAGTGTACTTACATATTTTTATTATTATCATTATTTTTTGGTAAATAAAATGGTCAACTTTATTCAATGACCTTTAATTTCAATTTCAGGTTATATAGGTTTTCCTTTAACATTTCTTAAGGTTAATGAATAAAATATTTCTATTATTAAATATATTAACCACTGTCTTTCTATGAACATACTGAATATATTTTATAGTAGTATTAGAATATAGTGAAATTTTGAAGTTCTTTATAGGGACAGATTTATGAACAAGATTAAAAAAATAAAATGAACAAATGGACTTATATGAAGCATCTCCAACAACATTTTGTCCCTAAGAAGAGCCAATTTTAAGAAAAATCTGACTTGTTCATGGGTTTTATTTTCAAAATAAACCTAGCTCATATGGTAAGTTTCAAAGAAGGAAAAGGAAAAAACCATCTGAGACTCTGGTATGCTGCCAAAAGTATAATTTGGCAGTTTATCCCACCTTCTGGACGCAACTGATTGGCAGTGATGCTGTGATGCTGGGGCATAGTGAGACTAGAAGGAGAAAGCGGAGGATTCAGTGTTCTTGTTTCTGCAGAACAGCCTGTTTCTTTACAACACTCAGACTCTCCCACCCCATCCTCTAAACCTGTATGATTTGTGAGACCAATGTTCCTTATATTGTTAGACTTTCACATCCTTTTTCCACACTGTCTTAGAAGAGTAAACATTACTTTATAAATACTCGTCTTTCTTAGCTATATAGTCCCATCCCAAATATCTAAGAAAGAATTAATTTAAGGTGAATTTATGCATATAGATTAAAATGACAAACTCTTCAGATGTTTCAAATAGAATACATTGTTTTTTAAAAAAGAAAAATAATTGGATTCTGCTCTGACAGCTGTGGCTCAGTTGGCTGGGCATCCTCCTGCAAAACGAAAGGTCACTTGTTAGATTCTCATTCAGGGCACATGCCTGGGTCACTAGGTCAGGGGTTTGGGTCCCTCTGGTCAGGGTCGGCACACGAGAGGCAACCGATCAATGTTTTTCTCTTGAATCGATATTTCTCTCCCTCTCTTTCTCCCTCCTTTCCCCTTTCTCTAAAACTAAATATTATTTTTAGTTTTACAGAATAATTTAAATAAAAAGGAAAATCAGATTATTTTAATTAAATAATTAAGTTTAATAGTAAAGTAGAATGATCAATTCTAAATAAGTTTCTAAGACTTGTTCAACTAAGTTAAATAAACCAATCAGCAAAAGACAAATACCATATGATCTCAATTACCTGTGAAATCTAATGAACAAAGTAAACTGATAAACAAAATAGAATCGGAGTCATGGATACATGGAATAGACTGATAGCTGTTGGAGGGGAGAGAGGAGGGAGATCTGGATGAAAGAAAATGAAGGGATTAACCAAAAAACATATATGATATATGCATGACCTGTGGACATGAACAATGGTATATTGATTGCCTGAGGGGTGGAGGGAAGCTGGGTGGAGGTAGGCAAAGGGTGAAAAAGCAGTACTAATTGCTATAACTGTAATAGCATAAACTATAAAATACAATTTTTAAAAAAGGTGTGTTCAGCTTCCACTACCTTGGGAAGGAACAAGAAATTTTAATAAAGACATCTCTTCATATAGATGTCAGTGTTACATGTTTAGGAAATGCCACCATAGTATTTTTATTAATGCACATTGAATTCCCAATACTCTTGGAAAAGTTCAAAAATATTAGGGAAGTTTCCAGATATAACTGTAGCTGCAGAATCACCAGACTTGCCATTGGAAAGGACCATCGTGGGCCCATGTCTTTGGATTTATCTTTAGATTCAGAGTCACAACTGACTAGCCCAAGGTCACAAAACTAGAAAGTGGCAGAATAGACACTAAGATACGTATTCTTTCCCTAGTGCTATAGTCTTCTTATTACTAAGCTTGTTATATTTTGAAATGTTGAAGACTCTGTTATTGATGTCCTTTCCTTGATCTCTTTCATATTTTAAACAATCAAAATACCACCCCTCTGTACCGCTTCCCAACCCATCTTTGAAGGTACTTAAAAACAATTATAGTCACTCTTCCTCCTTCTCTGCAAGACAACTGCCAATATACAGGTTTCTCTCTGAAGCAGATTTCTCTGTTATTCATAAAAATATTACATAGTATCAAGTGCATAAAAATTTTCTTCAACAGGAAACTATCAAGCTTTTTCCCCCTATCCACCTGTCCATTCATTCCTTCAGCTGGTAATTACTGACCATCATTAAGTTGCCCTTTGATTTAGATGCTATTGCTCTGTCCTGGGGGGATCTGAGGAGACAACCGAGCATACTCTCTTCTTTGTCTTCCCTGTTTTTGATATATTTTCTTTCATCTTTTCTACCACTGGCCCTGGCTTCTTCATTGTACTTCAAGCTTCTTATTGTTCAGAGTTATTTCTGCAACATAGACTATTTTCTTGGTCACACTGTTTTTTTCTTCACTTACAAAATTAACTCAGAAAAATGACCCAAAGATTACTATCAGCCACAGAACATAAACTCTAATACCATAGGTCAGGCTATAGTTTAAAGTGTTTCAAATGCAGATTCTGAAAATAGATATAGGTCTCATATAAATAATGTAAATAGTTTTTATTACTCTTCTCTCCACTCGAAAGAAAGAAAGAAAGAAAGAAAGAGCAAGCTGTCTTAACATATTCATTCTGAAAAAGACCTATCATTATAAACACAGGCCCTTCCACACAGTTTATAAACCCACAGTTAAGAATGTGGTTTTCTAAGCATCCAGTTACATGTTAGACTTTTAAGATTTAGTGCCAAATATTATGTTTTTATTCCATTTTTTTTACAATTTTGATAAAGGCATATATTGAAACTAGACATACAAGTGTGGACAAAAGTAGTTTTATAGTTCATATGGAAAAAGACATGTAAAATAATACAGTAGTTAATAAATAATAATATAAGAATAAATTCTGTTTCACATACTCATAACTCTAAATTTACTGTATTTTTGGACCATAAGACACACCTAGGTTTTAGAGGAGGAAAATAGGAAAAAAAATTTTTGAAGCAAAATATGTGGTAAAATATGTAATAACATAAATAACATAATATTTTACCAGTGTAAATGCAAACAGAACTGAACAGCAGCATTAACAACCATTATTCCTCCCAAATTTGGGTGGGGGGAATGTGCATCTTATAGTCCAAAAAATACAGGTACTTTTTCCCATCCTGGTAAGGAAATGTTTAAATTTTACTTTTATGCCATATGTGAATGAAAAGAGGTAAAAAGTTTTTTCCATAATGTAACCTTAACCATACTTAAATTTAGACTCAAAAAATAGAACATATCTTTTCTATCATTCAAAAATCCATGTCCTTAGAATAATGCTAAAATTGGGTATAAAAGCAAAATTTGTTTGGCTTGATTGCCATTGGCCCATTAACTTAACAAAAACAATAGTTATAGGTAATGATATGAGATCACCTAGCTCAAGTAAGAGTGTATGCTTCATCAAAAATATGTCAGAATTAGTAAGAAATGTGTATTTTCTCAAGTCACCTCTGTAAAAATAATTTTTAAATAGTAGAATAGAAGTTTGACCTTCTATTCCCTACTGGAAGACATCAAATGTCCGGAACCTAGAACTACAAGTTCTTATTCTCAAAGGCCTTTCTTAACTTTCTATTGCTAATTGGAGTAAACATAAGTTGTTATTTTACTGATCCTTCAACATCATAGTGATAGAACCCCAAAGTAGCTGATAGATAGAGAATAAATGATAATTTAACTGCTGATAGAAGTCAGTGTTAGAATTAGCCTTGGAACCGAAGGAGTAAAATATACTCAAACCTTGGTTCTTGAACGTGTTGGTTCTCAAACAATTCAGTTCTCAACCAAGCTGCTCACAGAAAACAATGTCTTGGTTGTTGAACAAATGTTTGTTTCTTGACTCGACAACCCTTCCATGCTGACACATGTTTCTAATGGGAAAAAAATAATTCGGTTTTTGAACAAACTGCTGCTTGAACAGCCCTCTGGATGAATTAAGTTTGAGAACTGAGGTTTCACTGTAATTCTAGGAAAGTTGGTAGCTGAGGTGTTAGTGTGGCACACGTTTGCCCATGCCTGCAGAAACAGCCCATTCTATGTGGATACATGCATTAAAGGAGTGACCACAAGGGGTCCCAGTATTGCTCCAGAGAGGTCAATGGGAAGCGTACTGTCCTAAAGGTATAGAGAAATTATTTTCAAAATGTTTGTAACTGCTATAGAAATTATTTTCAAAAGGTTTGCAGGATTTTTCAATTGGTGATAGCTTTCAAAAATTAAAACGAGTTCAGTATATAGGACATCAACCTTGGATATATTTTTTTGCTATCGTTATTATTAACCATCTGTTCTCAAATATAAAGAATTTGTTTTTCTCTAGATCATACTCCTTCTCATATTACTAAAACTATTTCAGATATTTAAAGGGTAAAGAACAGTCTACATTATTATTTTTCCACATGTATCTGGAAGAAATAGCAAAAGCTAGTACTTGGCTGTGTGTTCTTGCATATTTATGTTTATAAAATAAATATTGGGAAACATTTTACTTGTGTGTCCTTGTTTAGAAACAAGATATATAAAAAGGATTTTAAAACTATCTAAGGTCAATATATAATTCTAAAGTAAAGTTGAGAGTCACTGCTCTTAGGTAAAATACTGCACATTGGTCCTACTCTTCAGAGAAATTTAACTGAGAATATAAGAAGAAGGCCTCTTGTTTAAGCTTAAAGGTGAGCTACAGTCAGAATGCTTTACTCATTGGGACACATAATTTGCTTTTCTCATGAGTAGTATTGATGCTGCTGAGATAGCTACCTGTCTGTGACCACAGCTCCTGTTGGGATGTGGCCCTTCAGCTTAGGGATGCTCTCCCGCTATGGGAAAAACCGATGGCTGGGATGAAGCTATGGGGTCTAGGAAGGTTTGACTTTGTTGGCAGAGTTCAAACAAGGAAGCCACAAGATTTTCAGTTGTGTTCTTATAGGTTAGTGAGACATATTTCACACTTTTCCTACGAGATAATATTTACACAAACCTTGTTACAAACTACAATAAACTGATCAATCAACTGACTTGTGAATTTTGTATTATAAAAAAGACATCTGCGAGGCCCCATATGTAAGACTCTTTTATAAAAAAGTATGATTCGATTCAGTAATCATTTATTGGGCCTCTACTTAACTGCCCTTATAGCTTTATAATCTAGTTGATAAGGGGAAATGAATTAATAAAACATCACTTAATAACTAATATTTAACTATTTAACATCAAATAATAATAGGTTAAAATCAACACATTGGTAAATAAAATATGAGTGTTACAGATAATTTTGGAGAAGAATAAATATTATAGTAGAGGATTGGTTGTCTGAGAACTAGTCATACAATAATAAGGTTGATTAGATCGTTGAAAACTTAATGAGAGAAATAACATGATGAAATTGAAGCTTTCAAATTAATCTGATGGCAGCACACAGAATACACTGAAAAAAGGAAAAGTTGGAGGTGTGAATGACAATTTGAAGGCCGTAACAGATTCATCTCAAATCTCAGTATTTTGGAGTGATTATTCATGTATTCTAACTGGCAGTCAAATACTTAAAGGACTATATCTTTAAAGTAAAAAAATCAACTACAATGGCTCACACATAATAATTTTAAATAGCGTTTTCCTATTTTATATGACAGATTTAGGAAGACTTTTGAAAAGCAGTTTGCATATTACTAATTGATGGACTGTTACAAAATGATATGCTAGTGTAGTGTTCCTTAAGGCCACCATTATAAATAGTATGTGAAACCTTTGTAATTGGTTCTGGGATACTGACCACAAAATGTCCTTTGCACTCTAGAATTTTTGTCAATCTTAACATTTGTTATCTTTGTATGTGGGTTTGGACTAGATATGTATAGCTCATAACAGGTAGCAAGAAGAGCCAGCATCCAAGGCATATAGCGTACGTTGGAAAACACAATGGTGCCAGAGGTCTACACTGAGGGTTTGCCAAAACGTGGCAAGGTGTGTGGATTGAGATTCATAGAAGGTCTTGCTCAGGAGTTCAGGGATGACCACATACTTTGTGCGCACGTTCGCGCGCACACACACACACACACCAATACACCAGTAGGCATCTATCTGTGAGACAGAAAGAGAGGACCAAGGTAGTACAGAAAAGCACCCTGCATGGCCATCAAACAGAAGGCTTCACTGTCGACAGGAGCATGGCATAGACCCAAGCTGATTGACTAGGTACTTGGCATTGAGAAGCAGGATTCAAAGAAGAATCCAAGTTGTACAAACTGAGGCACCTCCAGCAGAGAGGGGAACATCTCTAGAATATAGGCTTGAAAACACTCCTCTCAGGATAGGATCCTGTATGTCATCCAGGGATTTACATGTATGTTGTGGGACACAAGTGGCAAGGAGATAATTCTATGAGCCAGGTTTCTACCATTGTCCTATAAACAAATAAATATTCATGGAGAATTAGATATAAAGGTAGACATCTTGCAGTTAGTTCCCAGGTACTTCCATGATAAGCCTGTAGGAAGGTGACTTAATGTCTATTGGGTCCCAGGTCTTAACCACCCAAGAGAAGTGAGTTAAGGACATATTATGGACAGAGAAATAGAAAAGAGACCCATTACAGTTATGTCTTAGATAGGCATTTTAAGCTGCTTAAGTATCTGGAGCCTTAACTTAGGCTGGTTCTGGAATGCGAGAGATGGCTAAGCTTTATGGGAAGTCACTGGGTCTAGCAGTTGTAGAAATTGCAGAGAAATGATGCTGGGTATTTTGTTGCTTTGATTATAATCTCACAGTATTTTGAGACTCTTGTTGGGATTTTTTTTTTATTTTAGTCATTTGCCTCTAATTTTTAAACACAGTTATAAAGATTTAATATAGTTTACAAAGATAGTTTTTGAGCATGTGCTTCTTTTGTGCCTTGTGCTTATCTGTCTCTCAGTTTCTTTGTGATTTCACAATAGAAAGTTATAAAATGTTCAGATCCACTTAACTGTCCAATCTTATGCAACCTATACATTCATAGAACATTCGTGCAGTTACACTATGGGTTGGCCATACAAAGGTGGAGAGGTTGTGATGTCTCAGGCAAAGAATTGTAATAGAGTGTTATAGGCACACCGATGGATAGGTACAAAGTGATACAGCAACAACACTGAGGGTGAAGAATTGAACTGACTGTAGAAAGTGCCACTGAAATGTCATTCAAATATCAGCAGCCTCTAACCAGGCTTTTCTTACCTTTGTGCCTCGTGCTTGCCTGTCCTCTGCCTTCTTTCTCTTAGCCAACTTTTTCCTACACCTCAGGACTTTCTGAGGACTTTCTCAGGACTTTTGCATCATCCAGGAAGTGCCCCTTAAACCTCCCAGCCTGGCTTATTAAATTATGTCCTTCTTCTTTGCTGCCACAGCATGCGTGCCTGTGTCTGTCATTACACTAGCCCAGTTGTTTTACAATAGTCTTCGTGTGTATCTCCTCAGTTAGGTCATTGAGAGCAATGGCCATTGTACTCGGCTTTACACCCCCAACACTGTGGGTCCATGCTGAGTGACTCTGTGCTATGTGAATTTGAACTCTCGCCAGTGGCAATATGGACACAATGACAGTTTTTCATTTGGGCCATGGCGAAATCACATTTGGATTTTATTTTAAAAATTCTGATGGTATACTTAAAATTAAGAGATGAAGTTACAGATTGAAATTCTAATTAAGAAATTTAAGCACAAGCACAGGTGAGAGATCAATGAGGGCCTGAGCCAGACTGGGAAGGTGAGAATGGAGAAGAAGGCTGACAATTTGGTTGTGAGAGGGGTGAGAGAGAGAGGTGTGAAGAATGACTAAGCGTGGAACTGTTCGTAAGGAGGGAATAAAAACCTGAGTATGTGAGCTAATCAGGCCTAATGTTTTGAACAAAGCAATATGCTTGCAACTTCTCATTTCAGCTGTGGACTGAAAAAAATAGAAATCTGCATTTCACAACCTCTTTCATATACCTGGTTTGACTAAGGAGTCCAGCTAACCACTTGGCCTCCAAACTCCATGTAATCCTAAACCAGCCAAACAAGTGACTCCTACTTAACCTCAGAGTCCTATAGGAAAAGTTTACTGCCTTTTTTTCTCTAATAATGTGTCTAAGTGTGGGTAAAACTCTTACCTATATTTTAATAAATTTTTGCTATAACCATTGATCTTCATAAATATTTCAAGTAAACCAATTTTTCCCTAATCTGAAAAATTTACAACTGGTAAGAAGTATATTGCCTATTTTTTTGAAAAAGGAAATGTTATAATAAGTATTTTTAGAATTAGCTAACTAAATACTTATAAAAATTATTATGCAAAATATTTCAGGTCCCTTTAAAACTGATATAATTATAAAAATACTCCAACTTTGTCTGCTAACTATTTCTAATGATGATTTTTGTATAACTTTCACATTTTTATACCACTAATACTTCTGTTTTCTCTAAACCTTGATAAGGGATACTTCTGTGTCCTCTTAACCACCATATAGCCACCTACACTTATATCTGACTAAAATGATTAGTTGAGATTATTGTTAGTACAGCTGTAAAAATATGTGTAAATTTTACCTTCAGGCAAAAGATTTTATTATATTTTATGTGTAATCACAAAAATATAAAATTTACTTTCAAACCTATAGAACAATGACAAAGGAATTGTCAGAAGACTCTGGGTTGCTTATTACAAATTCCAGGCCTTTTATTGGTGGATTAGTGAATATTATATAGGGAAACTACAAATAATAATTCAGTCCAGTAGAGCCTTCAGAAGGTCAAAGGGCCATGGGACTGTGTGTGATCCAGTGAAACATCTGTACTTTCCTGTAACATTTTCCTGAAACTTTAAAAGACAATGGAGAATGCTTGGTAAGCACGAGGAATTTGCAATTCCTGTTCCTTAGGAGTGGAAATGGTGGTGGTCAGAGAACTTGCACCTTGACCAGGAAAGGCTGTCTTGGGACAGCTTTGCCAACTGACTATCTGAAAGTGGTGAAAGGAAGTGGCACTTGCTTTTAGTCTGTTTTTTTCCTCAGGACACAATCCCCCTCACCAAGCTAATATCTCTAGGTCTGAAGCCTAAGAAAATGTGTACATCTCATTTCTCTTTCTCTCTCACAACCTATCGGAAGTTACATTGGGGAAATATTACTTTATTCAGAGATTGGTCATGCCTATTTTTTCGGTGAGTTAGCTTTCTTCATTTTTTTTTATTCCACAGATATTTCTGACTTGTCACTCAGTGCCAGGTGCCCTAACACTCATAAGTACTTTTCACAGGTCCATTTCCTAAAGCTCATAGTTTACCAAAAAGTCCATAAATGAGAATTATGAGTTCATTTATTTAATCTTCAAACATTTATTAAACATCTGTAGTTTGCCAGGGACTGTATTAACATTAGTGATTCAAAGATGCACAGGAGAAACCTTATCATGGCACAGAAATTTCTGTGATAAGGTCTCTAATAGAAGTAGATTCTAGGACCTGGTTCACAGAAGCAAGGTGGGTTTAAATAAGAGAGGTGTTTTGTCTGAGCCTTGATGGACTCCCCCTGAAAGCAGAGTCCGAAATATAGTGGTGAAGGCAGGAAGTTTCTTCAGGTGGTAATCCCAAGGAACAATAGAGAGTGTGACATGGAAGAAGAAAAAGCCAAAATAAAAGTATGTTATTGAGGTCAACCTCTGAAGAAGCATATAGATAGCTTCCCCAAATTATCTGCCTGAAGGACAAAAGGGAAAAACATTTATCCATCAGTTCCTATCTCTCATTCATGAAGAGCTGTCAGAGAATATTAACTCCCTACAATTCTGCAGAAGTCCCATCTTATCTTTGGCACTGGAGAAACCCACAAGCAAAAAAGACACAGTATTCTTTTAATGCAAGATACTGGTACAAAATGAATGAAAGTCCATAGGAAACTTTGCATCCAGAACAAGCTGGAACCTGAGGCACTGGCAGGGGACTGAGAGCAGTGGCACCTCTGATGTTCCTTGTAATGTGCCCTGTAGTCTGTCCTGTGTACAGGTGAGCAGAGGTATGCTGGACAAATGGGCTAACAATGTACAAAAGCACAGCAGGCAAGAGCACAAGTAAAATTCAGGAGGAGGCTAGTGTGTTGTGCCTTTTCTGATGCTAAGAGTCACCAAGGGCAGGCTTGTGACAGAGATAAAGTTAGGTGGGGCTACAAGTATCTGAAGGATCTTAAATATGGTATTTTAGAATGGCACTTTTTCACAAGTATTGAAGTCTGTTTTCAGAGCAGCAAAACTAAAGGCAAGGAGACCATGCTGATGTTTAATGATTCAGAAATGAAAGAAATGACATCTTGAACCAAAGCATGAAGCTACTTAATGATTTATAATGAAGAGGATTTAGCAAATTGAGTATGAAAGGAGAAGGAGAAAAAAAAATCATTTCTTTTTGTTTGTCATTCTTTTTTCTACTCCTCCCCTCTTCTGAGTGTGGATGAACTCTGTAAACACTTATCCCAGAGGATTCTGGGCATTCATAGTTGTCTCTCTGATGAAATAAACAAACCTTTATATGTTTATAAATGTGTAAACATATTTAAATATTAGGAAAAAATGTTAACAAATTTCTTGGCAGGGGTTGGGGGGAAGAGACCTGATTCTTTGTTGGCAATATCCATTGCTATTTTTGTACATGATCTACACTCATATTTTTACTAGTTGGAAAGTGTTTCTCTAATTAGTGCTACTATCATTGTATGCTTTCCTGTTTATTATTATCAATCTAAAAAATTATCTCTGAAAAATGTAAACACATTTTAAAACATGCAATCTGAATGGCCACTGTGGTGGCACAATGAAGAAAATGTCATCAAATTGATAATAATCTATTATCTATTCACCTATACATGGAGTCTTAGCCCAAGAAAAAGGTGGTTACTTATGTTTCAGAATCAAACTCTCCTACACAGAGGAAGAGGTGTAACTAATGTGCAGGCATACCTCTGAGATATTGCAAGCTTGGTTCCAGCCCCCTAAGTGAAGCAAGTATCATAATCAAGTGAGTTGTAACGTCTTTGCTCTCACAGGGTCTTGCCTTCGATTTGTTAAAAACTCAGCATATGTGCAGCACAAAAAAGTGAAGCTCACTAAAATGAGCAATGGCCATACAGCTGACACAGCAACCAGCTTTCAAGTACAGTGACCATTCAGTCTAAGTTTCTCCACTGAGCCTGAATCTAAAAGTTGGCCTTTTCTATAATAAGTGAAAGTAAAATAACTGAAAAGAATCTGTTGCAATTTTGAAATATCTGAAAGTATATTTGGGTAAGGGACAGTTTGCTTGGTTGTTTCCTCTGTAGGCAGATAAGAATACAGTGGAACCTTGGTTCTGGAACTTAATTAATTCCTGAAGGCTGTTTGAGAAGCAATTTGTTTGAAAACCAAATCCTACTCATACTCAAGCATTCCGTCCTTTGTTGCCTGAGAGACGTGTGGCTGATCATATAGGTATCAGTATGAAATGGTTCTGGTCGAGAACCAAAGTTTTCTTTGATGACCAAGACATTTTTTCTGTTGAACCTGGTTGAGAACTGAATTGTTCAAGATGGAAGATGTTCAAAAATCGAGGTTTGGCTGTAATGCCCTGTTCCTCTCTTCAGCCTTGACATATCACCTGTTACTGTGTATCTTTAGTTTTAGCCACCACATTTTTGGGAATTGTTTTAGCAGCAATAGGTAACTGATATAATTATCTTAAAAATTGTAAAAGAAAATTAAGTGGGCATAATACTAAAAGCAATTAGAAAAGATTATAAGAATTTTGTTTCCAAACTAGGAATTTAAAATTTTATTGTTCCTTTTAAAACAGTTCTTTCAACTATGTGAGTACCCTTTTTATCTCATGGAAATATAAGTATTATTTGATGACATGTAGAAACAAAATGAATTCTAATAATTTAAAATGTAAGTTAATGCTATTTAAAAAGAAACAGGAGAAACAGCACCCAGAAAGTCTGTCTAATGGATCTTTATATCATCTACTTATGCATGTGTGCATGGATTCAGAGGTAGGTTTATAAGATATGAACATAAGACAAAACTTAAGGGAAATATTTATTTCATTCAGTGAAAATTCAATACAACTGTTATATGCCAGTATACACTATGTCTTTTGAACATTAGGCCATATTTATTATTAGAATTTTAGTGGAGATTAAAGATGGTACTAAATTCTAATTTCTAATTGAAAAACATAGCTAAGATGTAGAAGTTTTTCACGTATAAAGGAAACACAATGGTTAAAGAAATTCAACCATGTAGTTATACCATGAGATTGGTGATATTCCATATCTCTTAATTAAATTTTACTAATTATACATTAAAGAAAAATGCTGAATTTAATTGTAATTGGGAAAAATAGAATTTTTACATAGTGTTAAAATAATTGAATATCAGTATTAAGTGTATGAAAGAGGTAAAGTGTTTTTTATTCATTTGTCCTACATCTTTTAGAAATAAAATTTAACTTCCTTTTACTTTTGTAAAAAAAATATTCAAAGGAAAATCTAAGGTTTTGCTTTTAGGTGACTCACTATTCTAGAAGTTTAATATTTTGCTTAAAATATTTATGCTCTGTGTTCCATCAAGTGTAGGTTTAAAAAAACCTTTATTCACTTGAACTTTAAGGTGGAAGAAACCAATTAAGTGGGTAGAAAATATCACACTTTTATCCATATGTCTTTTTATTTAAATGCAGAAGCCCAAATTTTGTAGATTTAGTTTGCCTTTGAGTCATACATGTGTCAGAATGTTACTCTTCCACCCATCTTGATAGCAACTTGAAATAGAAGCTCAGTAGCTGAAGAAAAAGTGGGCTCTGAGATTTGGCTAGAAATTATTTGGCTGGGAGCCTGTTGCTGAGGGAAGAACTATCTAATCCAAAACGTATTTTTAGAACCAAATGCCAAATTGTCTGTGCTGAAGTATCACACACCAGGCTTACCTGCAAAATGATTCCAAACCAAACGGAGAAATGTTTAGGTTTTGGCTACAGGATTCTATTCATAAATAATAGGAAAATAGTAGAAAGCAAGAGGCAGACAGCATCACAGTTATATGTGACCCCTCTTCTTTTTCAGAATAAGGGTCCTTTGTTTTTAAAGTCATATAGTCATTTGAGGATATAGTCATTTATCATTCTTGTTTTCCTTTACATTTCATGATTTTTAACATGATTACTTCAATAAGGAGCAATATATACATATATACTGTTAAATACTTGAAATATTCTGAAAGTACTACAAATTTTGTGGGAAAGATATAGGAAAAGGGGAACTGAAAAGATTATTTCTCTACATTGCCCTACTTCGGTGTCTGCATTTTAAAAATTTTCTATTGTTAATACTCAAGTTGAAAAGTAGCTGTTACCAAGGCAACTCGGCCCAGGCAAAAAAAAATCTTTAAATTTTTTAAGTTTATTGATTATCAATATTTTATTGATTATGCTATTTCACTTGACCCAAATTTTCCCCCTTTACCCTCTTTCACCCAGCACCCCCACTCCCTCAGGCAATCCCCACACCATTGCTCATGTCCATGGGTCATGCTTATAAATTGTTTGGTTTCTCCATTTCCTATACTGTACTTTACATCCCCATGGCTATTCTGTAACTACCCATTTGTACTTCTTAATCCCCTCACCTCTTCACCCATATCCACACATCCTCCTCCATCTGACAACTATCAAAATGTTCTCCCTATCCATGATTCTGTCTCTGTTCTTCTTGTTTGCTTAGTTTGTTTTTTAGACTAAATTATTGATAGATTTTATTTTTTGCCATTTTATTGCTCATAGTTTTCATGATCTTCTTTTTCTTAAATAAGTCACTTTAACATTTCATATAATAATGATTTGGTGATGATGAACTACTTTAGGTTTTTGTGGGGGGTTTTTTGGGGGGGGTCTGTGAATCTCTTTATTTACCCTTCAATTCCAATGATAATTTTGCAGGGTAGAGCAATCTCAGCTGTAGTTCCCTGCTTTTAATGACTTTGAATATTTCTTGGTAATGCATTCTAGAATGCAAAGTTTCTTTTGAGAAACCAGTTGACAGTCTTATGGGAACTCCCTGTAGGTAACTAACTGCCTTTCTTTTGCTGCTGTTCAGATCCTCTTTTTATCTTGAACATTTGGAATTTTAATTATGATGTGTCTTGATATGGGCCTCCTTGCATCCATCTTGCTTGGAACTCTCTGTGCTTCCTGGACTTGCATGTCTATTTCCTTCACCAAATTAGGGAAGTTTCTTTCATTATTTTTTTTAAATAGATTTTCAATTTCTTGCTCTTTCTCGTCTCCTTCTGGCATCCCTGTGATGTGACCTTTGGATCCTTTGAAGTTAGTTGTCCCAGAGGCTGCTTATACTATCCTCATAGTATAAGGAGATTCTTTTTTCTTCTTGTTTTTCTGACTGGTTGTATTTGCTTCCTTATGTACCAAATCATTGATTTGATTCTCAACTTCATCCACTTTACTGTTGTCTCCCTATAAGTTGTTCTTTATTTTAATTAGTGTATCCTTAGTTTCTGACTGAACTTTTTTTTATGCTGTTTAGGTCCTCACTAAATTCCTTGAGCATCCTTATGACCTTTTAAACTCTGCTTCTAATACACTGCTTAATTTCCATTTTGTTCTTTCCCTTGAGTTTTGATCTATTCTTTCACTTGGGCCATGTTTCTTTGTTGCCTCATTTTGGCCACCTCCCTGTATTTGTTTCTTGTGTATTAGGTAGAGCTGCTATGATTCTCTGTCTTGGTAATTGGCCTAATATAATATGTCTCCTGTAGGGTCCAGTGACACAGTCCCCTTTATCACCCAATCCGAGTACTCGAGGTGCACCCTCCATGGGGGCTAAGTATACCCTCTTCTTGTAGTTGAGCCTTGATTGCTGTTAACAGGTCAATGGGAGGAATTTACACAGGCTAGTCAGCTGCAATGACTGGCTGTGAACACTGACCACCAACCTCCTAGCTCTTTGGAGGATCTGTTGTGTAAGAATAGGGTAGTGGTGTTCCAACGTGATCTGTAGCTGTCCACTGGGTGCACAGGTTTCAGGGTTTCCAAGGTCAGCCACCACCTGTGTTCTGACTAGGATCACCCTGTATGACCTATAAATCAGTCTGCAGATGACTGCTTCTGGGGCTGGGCTTGAAGGTCCCCAGGTGAAACCAAGCTGTGAACCTAGGCTAGCTGCTGCTAGTGCCAGGCCTGGGGCTACTTGCAAGAGGTAAGGGTGTAGGGACTCACTGAAGCAAGCTATTGCTTGTTTGAGAGGATTTAGGAAGATGTAAACTTTACATCCTTTATTAAAGGATGAGCCAACACCAGCCATTCATATAGAAAAGCCACTGTTAACAGTTTGGGTAGGCCGTAAGTTGGGTCAGGTGGAACCTCAGGGAGACACCAGAGTGAGGGAAACAGTGTGAGCCAGGCTGATGGAGTCTCTGATGTCTCCTGCCTGCTGGTTCTGTGGCTCTGAGGGAGAAAGGTTCAGAAAAAGAATCATGGCCTCTGTCCACTGTTCTGTTTGGGAGAAAGCTGTTCCCCAGCTTACATCATGAAGCCAGACACTTCAGTGTCTCTCTGTATGCCACTTGTGCCTTTCAAGCTGTTACACTAGTGCTGGAGCTCAGAGGGAGTGAGTCTGAGTAAGTCTATACACTGATCTTTTAATAGGATCTGCTTGGGACTCAAGAAGTTACTTCTACCAACTCAATTTCTGCTGGTTTTTACAACCAGAAATTATAGAGACTTACCTTCCTCACTCTGCAACCCTGGGCTGAGGGGCTTGGTGTGGGTCTGGAACTCCTCACTCCCAAGATATCCTCCCCATATTTTATCCACCGCATATGGGTGTGGGACCAGCCTGTTCCACATCTCCATGTCTTCTACCATTCTGGATAGATATGGTTTTTTAGTTCCAGAGTTTTCAGACTCCCACCCACCTCAATTTCTGATGGTTGTGAGTGATGGTTATTCTGTAATTTAGTTGTAATTTTGATGTGGTTGTGCAAGAAGGCAAGCTATGTTTTCCTATGACTCCATCCTGACCAAAAGTCTCCAAATTTTTATTCTTGAAGATAAGTTTTTATGCCTCTGCTTAAAATTAAGAGGCTTAAAATTGATTTAAAAAGAGCAGATTTAAAAATACAGAACAAAATATATATTTGAAAAGTAGAAGAGAAGGGTTAAAGATAACTAACCTCTTGTTCTTTATTAGTTTATAGATATATATTTATTGCTATATATTTTTATACTTTCAGATAAACAACTTTGTAAAACAATTGCTTCATGTAAATATCATGTATATTTTCAATAGGTTTAGAGACTTTGTGAGGTCACCTTTGTAACCAGCTATTTGTTTACCATATTTCTTTCTTAATCTCACTACCTAATATTTTAGCTTAAATCTTCAGCAACTATTAAAATGTTTGTGACATCAGTCTTATCCTGTAGCAATACTGGTAATAAAAAAAAAATCATGTTTTAGACTAAGGGAAAATAGAATGCCAGCTTCTCATGGAGGAAAATAATGTACTTCTATATTTAAAATAATATCTTTTGTTCTGTTTTTACAAATCTGGTCTTGTTCAATCAGTTGTAAACTATTTGAATATAATTTATATACCTAATGGTAACTCATATAGGAGTAATGATAACTTAAAAGAGGATATCTACAAATAATTAAATTAATTACAATACATTCTTATCACTTTCAAAATAGCTTCATGCTGCGCTGACTAGTGTGGCTCAGTGGTTTGGGCATCATCCTGCAAACCAAAAGGTTTCCAGTTCAATTCCTGGGTAGGGCACATGCCTGGAATGTGTCCCAGGACCCCAGGTGGCAGTGTGCAAGAAAACAGGTTGATGTTTCTCTCACACATTGATGTTTCTTTCCCTTTCTTTCTCTCTCCTTCCCTGTCTCTCTAAAAAAATAAATAACATCTTTCAAAAAATGGCTCCATGCACATTTTTCCCCAATATTTTGTGAGATATTTAGCAAGAACCCTTCAAATGTCATGATTCCTACCCATGTGGGCAAGAATCTAAGTTCTCTAAGTAAAAATTTTGCACATTGGCTCTGTGCTCACCAGCAAAAGGGGCAACAGGGCTTCTGAGTACAGCCACTGCCTGGCCACATGCTTCTGTGACACAGGAGACCTTCTCAGATCAGCAGGTCCTTCCTGGGAGGCAGGAGATTTATGATTGGGAGCAGCACCCCCTTCCAGTAAGGAATTAACAACATTACCACCTTAGAGTGAGAAAGGCTGACAATATCCTAAAGACCAAGGGGGTCATGTGACTTGCAAAATCATAAATTTGTCATCTACCAGTGGCTGGGCACTTTATACTCAAACATACAACAAGAATTCTTTGAGCAAATCTTTCCTTCTTCCATATTATTTTTATTCCTTGGATCCCCATCTGTTGTTGCAGGCAACTATGCTGTAAGGATGTCTTCCTGCGTGTTGCCCCTATTAGATAGTGCCATCCCAGGTAGGTCAGGGATAGCATCTTATTCTAGAAATCTCCAATACTTATCACTACCTGGTTACGGGGAGATATTTGCTGAAGAGTTGAATAAAAATATGTATGAGGGACAGAATTAACATTGTTAAGGGAGATGTAACAAGATAAAGACTGGCTTGGAGGGTAAATCTACAGAGCAACCAAAAACATCTCTTCATCTCTTGGTTAGCTGCCCTTACTTAGATTTCTGCCACTGAACTAAGCATACAGTGTAATGCTATTTCCATATGCTCTTGAATCTAATACCTAGTAATAAGATATACTATGCATTTAATAACATTTTTGGAAGAGCTTGAAGAGATAGGCAGAGAAGAGAATATACATATTAATTTTAAAATTTACCCCAAAATCAGAAATAAAAAATGTACAGAAAATTGTGGGTCATTGAATAAAAAATATATATAGTATTTTAAACTACTGAATTTACTATAACTTGTAGCAAATCATTATAACCACTGACATATATTGAGTATTTAATATGTTCTAGTCACTGGGTTATGATCTTTATATGCATTATCACATTTAATCTTCAAAATAAGATAGAATGTAGGTATTTTGAGAAGTTAAATAACTTTCCTTTGATCAAAGACCTAGCACAGTCCTGTCAGGCTCTGAAGCCTGTGCTTGTAAGCATTATCCTGTCTGCATTAGCTCCCAAATTTACTTGCAATCCAGTCATTTAAAGGCAAGTCATAAACGTAGTATCACCAATGTATCCACTTACTAAGTTTTATCTTCAAATGGTGGTTTTATCTTAGTTCATACATTAATGAGCATGACATTTTTCACCTTATATGACAAGGACGTATTTGTAGATATGCAAGGGTATGGTTACATACAAATCTACTTCCTTTGCTTCTTCACTGTGGTGGAACATAACAAAAACCCTAACTTAATGTGTGGATTCCCATAGGCTTTTGGTGTCTGAATAGAAATAAACACACCTACAACAAATGGAGAAAGCATGTGAAGTATTTCAGTGAACAAAGTCCATTCAGTCACAGACATAGGAAAACAAAAACTAAAAGACACTTAAAATTCCTCATGCAAACTTCATAAAAAGACCTCTTTGTTTAAATAAATCCTGCTCTATAATTACTCAAAGTAATATCTTTCAAATACTGGATTTTTTCCCTGAGATTTATTCTGCCTGTTTTAGATGAATAGAACATGGTGTACTTTTAATTTGCTCAGACTTTTATGAGATATATAGTAAACGTATTAAAACAGCAGTCCCCAGGTTGGATTGCCAGTATTGGAGTCTGCTTTCCCGCTTACCCACCTGTGTCACCTTGGGCAAGTCACTTTGCCTCTCTCCTAGATCCCTCAAGTGGGGGACAAAAGGAATACTTACCTCAAACAAGCATGCTATAACGGTTTTAGAAAAGTTCCACATAGCACTCAAGGAGTGCTGGGCTTTATTACCTCTTTGGAAATGGAGAGTGAAATTATCAAAGTTATGCCCCTAAAATCCATCTAAGTGACGGAAATGGAAATATTTCAGGTTTGTTGAAGAGGGCTTTTTCTGGAGCTTTGGCATGTGTTTTCAGGACAAAGCCATTCAACTCCAGCTTCAAATGAGAAACCATCTCTGAGTTCCTACCTCTGGGTTTCAGGCTTTTTGCCTCCATCCTGAGATGAGGAAGCTTTGATGGGGAAGAGGAGAGTCAGACTCAGCCCAGGTCCCTAGCCAAATGAAAGCAATTGTCTCCTTTAAGCAGGCAGTCAAAATTCTTATAAATTGTACATATATTTTTAAGTCCAGGGACTTCTGTATATAATGGGTTTTTATGACATACACCTGCACTTCCTGGGAATAAAATAGTCAAAGCCAGGAAGTGAGCCGAAGTCATGTCTTAGATCAGTGCCTTGCCAAGTTCATGGGGAGTCACTTGAATAAAAGCCCCAACTGCTTCTCACCTGACTCTCATTCTTCACTCACCAGCTATTCCTGAAGTACCTACTATATGCCACTCTCTGTGCTAGTACATGCTGGATCTGCCCTTTCTTACTATTGTCTTCTGTTCCCCACATCTTCAAACCATAAACACATGAGGTAAAAAAATGAAAATCTTTTCATCAAAATCCATTTTTTAAAACACCTATATTTTCATTTAAAATACATATTTCATCCCAACAAAACTACTGTTAAATGTTTTGAGTATACCTTTCCAAATTTTTTTCTATATTTGCACATAGACTATTACACTTATGTTTATATTGTTTTATACCCTGATTTAGTTCATTTCGCTTCTTACCTGGTGCCTTGATATTGTCTTGACCAGTATACTTGAGCATTAGTCTAGGTGAGCATTGGGTGACTCTCTAGGATCCGCCTAACTGGAGCTAACCTGTCTGGTATGAAAGGACTTGTCACAGGATTTCATAAGTAAATTTAAGGGAGAAACATTTTAATATTACCTTTTCTGCTGATGTAGCAGAGATAAAGATTTTATGACACCTACTTTTGCAAGCAGGTGTCTTGCATGTTACCTGATTTTAATTACTGTATATAGTATTTGCCTGTGTGACTAAGTTATGAATCCCCGTAAGTTATGAATCCCCTTAAGTTATGAATCCCCGTGAAGCCCAGACATGATAATTAGTCAGCTAAATTGGGTCAGCATCCATGGTTCTCTGAATGCTGCTTCAGTGCAAAGAGGAGTCTTACTTGGACCATTTAAACACCATTTTTGACCAGACTTTTGTTGTAAAGAACAGCGCACCAACACACAGACAAACACACAGCCCCCCTGTTCAGTCACAGCCCAGCAGCCTCAAACTTCACCAATTTCTCTTCCATTTCCATGACCCGATATGTTGGGTGACTGAGAAATGGGAGCTCTATAGCTTGGAAAAGCAGCCACAGAGGGGTCACAGTCCAGGCTGAGAGTGGGACTGAGAGCAGGGCCAGAAACATACCAGCATCCTAGGGTAGTTACAGTGCTGGCCCTGAGTGTCTGAGCTGTGGCAGTCAGTGGTCCCTCTCTGCCCATCCTCCCTCCAGTCAGTCACAAGGGCCTACATATTTTACTTTCTAGATATTTTCTGATACTATTCTCCCTCACAATCTTATCAATGCTAATGTATCAATAGTTAAGGGCCTCCTTATCTCTCTCCCCTGGCCTTCAGTTACAGCTCTTCAATTCTGCATTTCCCCAGCCACAACACTTGAGCGATTTCCCACCCTATGCAAAATAAAATCCAAACCTCTCATCAACACACACAGGTACTCTGTGGCCTACCTTTATTTTCTTCTGCAGGCTAATTTTCTAGAAATTGGCTTCCAATGGGAACCTGGAGCTATGACAACATGATAAATAAATTTGAAGCTGAAGATCCTAAATTAAAGACTATGTAATGAAAGGCTTATAGCTATATCACAGGAAGCCTTCTAGTATATAGTGGCTGAAAGCTTGACCTTTACTGTCAGACAGACCATTTGCCAACTAGGAGATGAGGATAAAAATTACCCCTCTTTCATAGGATTTAAATAAAGTGTTTAGCATAATATACTTGCTAAGAGTTAAGTGTTTAGCATAACAATTATAAATTCAGTACTGGTTATTCGTTATAAATGGAAGACTACTGACTTTATATCCATATTTAATATGTTCTGATACATGGATACATGCATATAAAGTAGAGGCTTATAGCCCTGACTAGTGTGGCTCAGTTGGTTGGGTGCCTTCCCTCAAAAAGAAAGGTTGCCCATTCAATTCCCCATGAGGGCACTTGCTTCAGTTGTGGATTTGTCCCTGAGAGACACAAGACCATTGCTCCATGTTTCTTTCTAATGTCAATATTTCTCTCTGTCTCTTTCTTTTTCTCTCCCTTCCCCTCTCTCTAAAAACAAATAAATATTTTTAAAAAGTAGAGGCTTATAGAATTACCCAGAAAGAACTGGCTATAGCTTACTCAAAGATAGTAATGGAAGAATAAAAGATAATTGCAGGAACTGTGGTCCTCTTTGCAGGAGAAACACAGATCAAAAGGCTACCAATGTGTTTTGGCCTCTTTTGCCAAAATGGAAATGAGAAATCTGTGGCTTAAAAATTAGGGCAATTGTAGCATCTTGTTTCCACACAATTCTGATCCCTAAAAAGGAATCTATAAGAAACACACAAGAAAAGAGGCAGTCAGGGGTACCAATGCCTTTTGAATCATCTTTTAATGATTAAAATTATAGCTTAAGTTTCCAACATGAAAAAATAGTTTGCAAATTGTAAAAAAATGGGTTCTAAATTTGTACTGAAAACATAAGAATAAAGCCTATTAAAAGATGAATTCCATCTTTTTAGAGATCAAGTACATGATTTAACAATGTCCAATCAAACCTTCAGCTAGTACATTTAAACTCATAATTTCAAAATGTTACTTAATGATGCCAAATGTGTCTCTGGATACAATGTCTCTGGATATCCTGAATATTATTTGTGCAACTTGATTTTCAGTAAAACTAAGCTATGAAAAATGTTCCTACTCTGTATGAATTTATATAAAATTGAATATCAATGAAATAATATCTGTTGGGATTAAAAATAAGTGAAAACATATATATTTCCATTCCTTTTTCATCAAACTATGATCATGTTTAAAATAGATCTGAATAGTAAGGGGTGCATAAATAATCCTTAGCTAAGGTTAAAAGAGATAACATACTGGTTTCAGCAGAGCTTTTAGGATAAATTAGTTTGTAGTTAGGCAGCAATATGCTACTAGCTATGGCTTTGGTCCTTTTATCATTTTTTCCATTTGATCTTACAAGTGGGTTTTAGGGTTGAATGTCTCTTGGTACCTATAAGCTTTACTGAAAGATGTATTTACTTGTTTGGGTCTTTTGATTTTATAATCATAACCATTCATAGCTTTCTTATAAGATTAGCACATTTAATTTATATTGTATTAAATTTTGTTATATTGTACATTAGTAGGCTTTTCCTATGGAAAGCAAATATTGGGTGAGGCAAAACTAGGTTTATAGTTTTTCTCATGAAAAATAACGCAATAATTAATAAATAATAAGAAAAGAATAAATGATTTCACATACTTACAAATATATGCCTACCTTTCCCCACCTTGTATTGTTCTGAAGTCTCTTTTTTTTAATTAAACTTATTGGGGCAACATTGGTTAATAAGATTATATAGGTTTCAAGTATACATTTCTATGGTACATGATCTGTACATTGCATTGTGTGCCCACCACTCAAAGTCGGATCATCTTGTATCACCATATATTTGGCCCCTTTTATTCCCCACCACTCCACCACCCCCTTCCTTCTGGTAACTGCCATACTGTTGCCTCTCTATGAGTTTCAGTTTTATATCTCACATGAGCAGAATCATATAGTTCTTAGCTTTTTCTGACTGTTTCTGAAATTTCTTAAAAGATTAATCAAAATGTTGCATCTTTTTAAATATTATGGGACTATACCTGATGAACATAGTTGCTAAAATCTTCACAAAATATTAGCAAACCAAAACTAGCAATACATCAGAAAGGTCATACACCCTTATCAATTGGGATTTGTTCTGGGAATGCAGTGTTGGTACAATATTCACAAATCAATAAATGTGATATACCACATAAACAAAGAGAAGAGTAAAAACTACATGGTCATATCAATAGATGCAGAAAAAGCATTTGATAATATGCAGCGCCCATTTATGATAAAAGCTCTGAGCAAAGTGGGAATAGAAGGAACATACCTAACCTTAATAAAGGCCATATATAACAAACCCATTGCCAGCATCATACTGAAAAGGTAAAAACTGCAAGCATTCCCCTTAAGATCAGGTACAAGACAGGGATACCCACTTTTACCTCTTTTATTCAACATAGCACTGCAAGTCCTAGCCACAGCAATCAGACAAAAAGAAGAAATAAACTGCATCTAAATTGGAAAGGAAGAAGTAAAACTGTCTTTATTTGCACATGACATGGTACTGTACATAGAGAACGAACTCTAAAGATTCTTCTACCAAGAAACTACCAGAATTGATAAATGAATTCAGTAAAGTAGCAGAATACAAAATTAATATCCAGAAATCAGTTGCATTTTTATATGCCAGTAATGAATTATCAGAAAGGGAAATTAAGAAAACAATCCCATGCACAATTCCTTTGAAAAGAATAAAATACCGAAGGATAAATCTAACCAAAGACATAAGATACCTATACTCAGAAAATTATCAGACACTGAAGAGAGAAATTAAAGAAGATACAAGCAAGTGGAGGCACATACCATGTTCCTGGATAGAAAGAATTAACAACATTAAAATGTCCATACTACCCAAAGCAATCTACAGATTCAATGCAATCTTGTCAAGGAATCAATGATGGATTTCACAGAACTAGAACAAATATATCAAAATTTTATATGGAATCACAAAAGGCCTCCAATAACAACAGTGATCTTGAGAAAGATGAACAAAGTTGGAAGAATCACACTACCTAATATCAAACTATAGTATGAGGCCCCAGTAATTAAAACAGTGTGGTACTGGGATAAAAACAGACACAGAGAGCCCAGAAAACACCCACACTTTATAGTCCATTACTATTTGACAGAGGAAGCAAGCTCATACAATGGTGTAAAGTAGTTTATTCAATAAGTGGTATTGGGAAAATTGGACAGATGTGCAGAAAAGTGAAACTAGACCACCTTCTTATGCCACACACAAGAATAAATTCAAAATGGATCAAAAACTTAAATGTTAGACCCCAAAACATAAAAATCCTAGAACAAAACATAGGCAGTACAATCTCAGACATTGCTCATAGCAATATTTTTTCTGTTGTATCTCCCCAGGAGAGGGAAACAAAAGAAAAAATAAACAAATGGGACTACATTAAAGTAAAAAGTTTTTGCACAGCCAAGAAAACCATCAGCAAAATAAAAAGCAACCTACTTAATTGGGAGAACATACTCATCTATATATCTGATAAGGGGTTAATAATATCCAAAATTTATAAAGAACTTCTGAGATTCAACAACAACAACAAAAAAACAAACAATCCAATTAAAAATGGGCAAAGGATCTGAATAGATGCTTCTCCAGGAAGGACATACAAATGGCCAATAGACATATGAAAAGATGCTCAGCATCAGAGAAATGTGAATTAAAACCACAGTGAGACATCACCTCACACTGGTCAGAATGGCTATTATCAATAAGTCAATAAACAAGTGCTGGCAAGAATTTGGAAAAAGGAGAGACCTTTTGCACTATTGGTGGGAATGCCGATGGGTGCAGCCACTCTGGAAAGCAGTATGGAATCACCTCAAAAAATCAAAAATGGAACTGCCTTTTGACCCAGCAGTTTCACTTTTGGGAATATGTCCAAAGAAACCTGAAACATTAATTCAAAAGAATGTAAGCACTCCTTGCCCTGACTGGTGTGGCTCAGTGGGATATGCATCATACCACAAATGGTAAGGTCACCAGTTTGATTTGCAGTCAGGGCACATGCCTGAGTTGCAGGCCAGACCTTCAGTTGGGGACATGCAAGAGGCAACTGATCAATATTGCTCTGGCACATCTATGCTTCTCTTCCTTTCTCTCTCCCTCCCTTCCCCTCTGTCTAAAAATAAATATAATTTAAAAACAAAGAAAGAACTATAATCATCCCTGTGTTCACTGCAGCATTAATTACAGTCACTAAGATATGGAAGCAGCCCAAGTGTTAATCAGTAGATGAGTGGATAAAACAACAATGGAATACTACTAGGCCATAAAAAAGAAGAAAAATTTTACCCTTTGTGACAGTATGGATGGACCTGGACAACATTATGCTAAGTGAAATAAGCCAGTCCATAAGAAAGACAAGTACCATATGATGTTACTCATATGTGGAATCTAATGAACAAACTGAACAAACAAGAAAACAGAAACAAACACATAGACGGAGAGCAGGATGACAGTTGTGGGGGAAGCTTAGTGGGTGGAGAGATTGAGCAAAAATAAAAGGAGTCACATACATAGACAACAGTGCGGTGATTATGGCAGAGGGAGGGGATATAAGGGGGATAAAGGGTAATGAAAATACAATAAAAGTAAAAGTTAAATGTTATAATAACCCTATAATTTTGCTTACATGTGGAATCCAATGAACACAATAACATGTGGAATCCAATGAACACAATAAACTAACAGTGAGACAAACTAAACTCATGGATACAGAAAAGACTGACAGCTGTCAGCTAGGTCATGGGAGGGGGTGCTGGGTGAGAAGGATGAAGAGATGAAGCAAAGAAAAAGAAGCACGATTCCTGGATGGAAAACAACAGTTTGTTGATTAACAGAGGGAAGGGGGTTGTGGGGGGTGGGGGGAAGGGGGATAAATGGGGATGGAAGGGGACTTGACTTGGGGTGGTGAACACACAGTACAATATACAGATGATGTATTTTAGAATTGTATACCTGAATCCTATATAAATGTGTTAACCAATGTCACCCCAACAAATTCAATAATTTTTTAAAATAGATTATTTCAGATTTGGGATGTGTTACTCAAGATCCAATAAAGCTTATTGAACAGCTGCTAGCTAAGCTGATAGGACTGTTACATGAACTCCAAGCAATGTTGCACAGTAGCTGTGCGCTTCAGATTTCACGATGGTTAATTCCTTCTGTTCTCATCAGTGATTTTCTGAGCCCTGGGCACAAAGGCCTTTTTAGGTATCTGAAAAAAAAAGTAACAAATGTTCATAAAATACAAGTGGCTTTGTCACTCTATTATAGCAAAAAATGAATGAGAAGTTAAAGCTGATGTTAGACTATATAACTAGACTGTATAACTGCTTTTTAGCTGGAAAATATTTTATGCCAAGTTTTATGTACTTTGGGGTCAAGAAAAAATGGAACTTATTTTTTATACACTGTCATCTGCTCTCTTAGAGAAGCTCTGTGATGAATGAGCACTATGTAAATATGGTAGATGTGTAATTATAGGCTTTCTTTGCCCAGTTTCTAAATAGTGGATGCCATTTAGGAGTGCCTCTAAAACTTGTCCTTTTGCTGCAAACCATATCTGCACAAACATCTAGCCTACTTTCCACTCTGATCCCTTGCCTTTGTGACCATACTGTTCAGATAACACTTCTAATCCTCTATCCATATAACTCATACCAGCAGGACCTTACGATAGTTACTGGCTGTGCTTACCTATGTTCATGGTGTTTGTCAATTATTATGGCTTTATGAGGAAAGGCAAGAACTCTAGGTGAAGTGCCATGAGGAAGATTAACCCACCAGACCACCTACTGCCCCCTTCATTTGCCCTCACTTCACTTCAAACAACCCTCTTCTTAACCCTATCTTGAAGCTGGTACAGATCTAAGTCAAATTTAAAGAGCTTCTGAATCTTAGAAAATTGCTATCTTTCTTCATATAAAATATCAATTATTTTCTGCCTAGTGCAAATAGATGTTTACTTACATGTTTTATTTAGGGCAATAAATATAACTATTCCCAAATATTAGCAAATAAAGGGGATGAAGAGGTAATTTAAAGGGGAGATGTGTGGAACTATAAATAAAGAAAATGATATGTTACATGTATAGAAATATCCTGTTGATAGAAGAGAGGGGCTTGTACTATAAATGAAAGCATCTTTTAAAAAGAATGATTTTGGTCACAGATCTGAAAACACGAATACTTGTGACTATAATTTAGATAGTTCCCTCTGTGTGGATATAACATTTGTTTTTCTCTTCTCATAAAAAGAACACTAAAGTAAATAGTTTTTTTTCTATAAATGTTTCTAAAGGATTCCTCAAAAGGATTATTGATCAGATTTTCTTACTCTGTGTGAATATACAGAGTCCAATGAATTCAGCATTATTTCCAGGGGCCTTAAATGAGAGAGCCATTCCCAATGTAAATTACTCCAAAATTCACATAGTTGACTTGTAGGCAGAGACGCTGATGCAGCCTGGTGAAGTCTTTGCCCACTGATTTGTGATTACACGAGCACAATTAGAAAAATACATAACATATGTCTAAAAATTCTGTAACAGGGACATTCACATACCATATTACAAAAGGCCTGGGTGCCAAA
Source organism: Phyllostomus discolor (assembly GCF_004126475.2). Classification (NCBI taxonomy): domain Eukaryota; kingdom Metazoa; phylum Chordata; class Mammalia; order Chiroptera; family Phyllostomidae; genus Phyllostomus; species Phyllostomus discolor. Next base: position 98,853,408 of record NC_040903.2, read on the forward strand.
CAGATGAGATGATGGAAAGGAATTGAATGAGAACCTTGGACTCTCATTCAGCGCATCACTGTTTCTCACCACAAATCTGTTTCAGGCACTGTCCACCCATGCTGAATCCACCTGGATTTCAGTGGCTAGGTAATGTTTTATTTTCTGGTGTAAAATTTTGTACTATCTTACAGAGTTACTAGTAGTGCACAGAATGGCACTGAACAGTAGTTATTTATGTGGCTTCCCAGACATCTCTTTCATCATCATTTTTGAATGTTTTCAAAATTATTCTTAAAGCACAGCCAAAGTCCATCCTCCGTGGTGGGACTCACATGGACAAAATCTAAAAGCGGTTTTAATTAAAGGTCATTTTATATTTCTCAGATAATGTTCATCAGATTGAAAACAAGCCTGCCACTGCACAGAACTCAAAAGACCACAGCCATTTGCCAAATGAGATCTTTGTAAATGAGAGAGCTAGCAGTTAAGATGAATGTTCTGTCACACTTGGGAGAATCTGGGTCCCTGAAGACTTATACAAATGCTTAGCTCTTATCGAACCATCTCCTCATAGATGACTTAGTAAATGTCTGTTTTTGCACCAGATAATGGCTTACAAGTTAATCTCCTTTTGCTCCCCATTACACACACACACACACAAACACACACACACACACACACCCATATGCCTGCTTCCCAAATGGCTTATAAAGTGCAAAAAAGACTTTGATTTCTGACTGTGTAATTGATAATATCGCACAAGCCACCTGCTTGTCATCTGCTAGTCACACTGGTGGAGTTAACAGTTTGAAAGGCATTAAAAACAGTGCATATATTAGGAAATTAGCAGTTTTATGGAATTAGTTTAATTGTCATTTTTAAATTACCTAATTTAATTTTACTGCATATTTTATGATATTTGATAGTAGGCTTGACCAATTCAGTTTTGAACTCAACTATTTAGGGGTTTGGTATAGTTATTCTAATGCCCAAATTTCAGATTTTCCTTTACTCCCATAAACATGTTTTACTATAATTTCCTTGGTCAGCTCCAACACATTCTGTCAGGATTCATTATTAAAACTGACCCTTTAAAAGGCTAAATGTCATTAAGTCAAGCATATCTTAAAAAGTGATACAAACAGTAAGTTCCAACCTCTCAAAAAACACACATTTTCACTTAAGGATAATATTTTTCTTTTCTGATACATTGCATTATGCCTGTATTCCTTACAGTCAGAGAATTTTTACAAACCACTTGCACATCTCTGAAATTATCACCTATATTTTAATCTTTTAATCTAATTCCATCAAAAATATCCTGTGTAGAGATGGTGCTGTAAGCGTGTATACTTATATTTAAGAGAAGGGGTAAAGAGAAGTAATAAACCAAACCCCCAGTGTAAATGTGTGTGAAGTATTTCAGGACTATAGACTGAAATGGTTCCAGCTAGAAATACAGTTGTCCCTCAGTATCTGTGAGGGATTGGTCCCAGGACCCCAGCAGATACCAAGATCCACAGATGCTCAAGTCCCTTGTATTAAATGGTGGAGTATTTGCACATATAACCTATGCACCTGTTCTGTATACTTTAAATCACAGGTGGCAAACACAAGGCCCATGGGCCCAATCTGGCCCTTTGCCTTGTTTTATCCAGCCCAGTACCTTGTTTCTACCCAGTGGCAGCGCTGAACTCTCACTTAACTGTTAAGGAGTAGTTACATTTATACAGTCCTAAAATTACATTCTACCCTTTAAGGGCAACTGCAAGGCTGATGTGGCCCCCAGTGAAAATGAGTTTGATACCCCAGCTTTAAATCATCTCTAGATTACTTAAAATACATAATACAATGCAAATGCTATGTAAATTGTTGTTATACTTTATTATTTAGGGAATAATGACAAAAAGAAAAAACTATATACATGTTCAATGCAGATGTAACCATCATAGGTCATAACTACTTAGTACACATCAGGAACAATGTAACTTTTTTCTTTCTGAATATTTTTCATATTTACTTTCTTTTTATTAGTTATTTGGATTCTTTACATATTTAGCATAAGTGCAGAAATGAATTATCCACAAAGTTTCCCCCATGTTTAATTTTATTTTCTTAATGGAGAGGTCCAGCTGGCCTTAGCACAGAGCTTGCTGTATGTTGTGATGTTATTTTTGTATGAGAGTGTGTAAGGTGTCTGAGATACTGATTCACAGACTCTTTGCTTTGATCACGCTCTGAACAACTGATATGGGAGTAATAGAAGTTAGGATGATTTATTGGCTATTACTGAGGAATGAGATTTTTCACACATGTACACTTAAAAAAAGATAACCAACACAAAACTTTTTATGTTTGGCAACACAAAAGTTTAGAATTGAAATCGTTTTGAATAATTTTGGTCTGCCATTGGTTGATTCCATGGATGCAGACCCATGGATAGGAAAAGCCTACTGTATACCTTTCCAGTCCAGAGTGCTTTAGCCTCAAGATAAAAGTATTTATCTGTATCATACATCTGACTTTACTGAATGACCATGTGGCTTTCTTCATTATATACATAGAATTTATATTTTTAGTCATTTTTGTAAATGGTACCTAAATGATTAGCAAAAAGAACAAATGTCTATAGAAAAGCACCCTGTATTTGGGTGTAATTCACTATTTTAAAATGCTAATAGCCTCTGAGAGTGACAGCCCAATTATTTGAATAAACCATTATATGAATTATTAGAACATTAGTTTATAAGTCCAAATAATTCATAACATTTATATTTCACATTACTGTTGTTTACATTATCAGATACTAATTTATTTAATGATTCATTCCAGTTATTCCTCTTAAGTTTTTGCTTGCCTATTTGCTGAACATCAAGCTAAAACAGTCAGAAGGGGAAAGGGTATTTGAAATTCCAGATAACTACACTTACAACAAACAAAAAATGCATAATTTGCAAACATAGTTAATTGTATATTATATGTAATCTAGGGCCCTTAAAATGTATTCTTTTCATACATCTAAACTTCCTATAATATTCATTTAGAGTTAAGTAGTTTAAAAAATGTAATTGCTTTTAATCTGCCTTTGAAAATAGTAAATTGAAAATAGGGTAGCAAACTCTGCATTCCACATTTGTGTTCAAATATTTATTTTAGCTATTTTGCAGGCTCCCTAGATATCTATTTACCATTTATTTTTTGAATAAAAAATATATAGTGGAAGCTATATTTCAGTTTTCCCTGAACTCTATAGCTCCTTCTTTTCTATATGCCCTTTTGTCAGGTGATCAGAAGGAGTATATTTTATCTTAAGTCTCACAAAGCATTTAAGAGAATATTTAACCTTAAATTCTTTTAAATCTGTTATTTTAAGAACAAATTCACATTGTATTCTTTGAGGTCATATTTGTATTTAAGATTTCAAATTAATGGCAAAGTAACATTTTCTTTTCTACTAAATATATTTAATCATTTTAAATTATGAAAGTTAAGTGTTCACACTCTTCCCATACTAATAATCCTAAACACTTTTACCTTGTGGTCATATGGAGTATACTTTGTGGAGGTTAACTCACATATTTGCCTTATTTGGTAGCACTGATGAAATGAAAATCTAATGTTGACAAATATATGCTGAGGTTATTTTCTATTTATATTTCATGATACAAGCATTTAGAATCTTCCAAATTAATATTGGTGTATCTGTGCCTTTTTATTTTCTTTTTTTACAAAAGGTCTTTTTTTTAAAACTTATTAATTTCTTTAGAGAAAGGTGAAGGGAGGGATAAAGAGAGGGAGAGAAATGTCAATGTGTGGTTGCCTCTTGAGTGCCCCCAATTGGGGACCTGGCCTACAGTCCAGACTTGTGCCCTGACTGGGAATCAAACCAATGACCCTTTGGTTTGCAGGGTGGCACTCAATCCACTGAGCCACACCAGCCAGGCCTGTGCTTTTATATTTTCAAAATAGGTGACTTTTTAGTTCCACTGAATAATTTTAATGAGTCTACAAACAGTTCATCATTTTTGAAAGTTATCATCATAACTATAAATTACAGTCACCTGAGCTCCAATTGGGATAAAATGGATGAGTGAACCTTACTGCTCTGAATCCCCTACTGCTGTGCAATATGGCCACAGAAGCACGCTCACATGCTGGCCTGAGGCACTCTTGGCCCTGTCAATGCTTTAGTAGTTTTCTTGGAATCTGAGAATGGAGCTGTCCACAGATGATGCTTCTTTCTTTGAATCTCATTATTATCACCTTTACAAGTTAATTAATAAGAACTTAGATGTTAAATTAGCTTAGATATATTACTAGCATTAATAAGAACTTGATGAAAACTTATAGTCTTGATATTCTGATACTGTAAGTAAATAAAAATGCTTGGAAAGATGAAAATCTTGATCATGTACAGGAATAACCACAAATATCGAACACATTTTTAAAGTTGAAAAATTTACTGTTTTTAAAAAACATGTTAAGTATAATTTAGATATAAAATATTATTTGCTTTAACTTGTTTCCATATTAAAAAGTACAAGTAGGGACCCAAAAGGCCCCAGAATTTATTTATAAAAATGGTGTATTTATTCTTACATGTTTAAGCTTCAGTCACCTTCAAAGTACTCTCCATTTGATGCAACATACCTATTGGGATGTTTTTTTCCACTGCCCAAAACAGTTTTTGAACTTGTTGATTTTGGTGCCTTTAGTGCTTCTGCTTTTTTGTTGCACCTCTTCCACATCAGCCAAACATTTCCCCTTGAGGAAATTTTTCCTTTCATACAGGGAAACAAACAAACAAAAAGTCTCTTGGGGTGAGATCAGGTGAATAGAGAGAGTGGGGCATGGGGTCAGGCCATTTTTGGTCAAAAACTGCTGAACACTCACCACAGTGTGGGTAGGTGTGCTTGTAAATCACCCATCATGAAAGGGACAAACATGTTGAAAGACTCTTTCACAAAAAAAATTCACTGAAGCTGAATGCAGTCTCTCACAACAATGCCAACTGGTACACTGATGCTGATGGGTTCCTAGAACACTCACTTAGCAGGGGAAGCCTGTACTCCAAGGAGCCTGCCCTCCAGAAGACAATGCTGTTTTTTTGTGTGTCCCCCCTGTAAATGTTTACCAATCTGTTTTAAATGTGATCCTAGTGATTAAATTAGTAATTTGCCTACTGTATCTCAGTTAAAAATAATCTGTATTATCAGTTAAGAATATGTACAGTTTCTTCATTGATTGAGGTATTATTTTAGGAAGGTAGATTTGTTTTAAAAAATATTCTTTCCATGTGCTGTTCAATTTCCATGTAGCTTATTAGTTTTATTTTTGGAAAAATCTAACCACTAGCTATAAACTCTTCCATACTTACTTGCCCATCAAATGTATCCTAAGGTCCCTAGAGGATGAGGAAAGAGATAAGACGGTTTGTGGTAGTTCATCAATATCACAAGGAAAAACCAGACTCTGAAGGCACATGTTGTATTGACAGCATCATGTATACACATGCTAGGGAGAGAGTATTGTCAAATCAGTTGCAGTTTTTCATGGTTGAGAGTCAAACGAAATGCTTAAATGTATTGTCATTGGAGTTAGAGACTAATTATAGCTAGATTTATGGCTGTGCTAAATGAAGCTAGTTAGAAAACAGATTAATTCCCTGATAATACCAAGTCTGACTGATGACTCAACTTAAATTTAGTGAACAACGGTTATCCTCACTTCTTTGTTGGTCTATCTGACATCCTGCTAGTATCCACTAAGTAGCTATGAGAAAAGGGAAAAGCTCTACCTGGGCGTGTGGCAACACATTGGGATGGATTTGTGGCTTTTGATAATTCCTGGATGCTGTTATCAGGTTTAATATAGAGACAGAGCTGTCCCTGCTTATAATCACTGACTGTTACCATGCCAGAGGTCATTCATAACTTACCCTGAGTATCTGCACACCTGCTAGCCTGAGGATGAACAGGATTCCCTGCCATCGCACAGCCCCAGCTGCAGGGCCTCAGCCTCCCCTCCGTCTCCAGTGCTGTATTGCAGTCTCCACAGGCATCTCACATGTGTTCAAGAACAAATCTGCTCACTTTCATCTGCTTCCTTTTTGAAATCTGCTGCCCTCAAGTATCTAAGGGAGGAATCATGCCACTGCTGTCCTTGCCAGTGACCTTCTTGTGCCCTGAGTACTTCAACGACCTCAGTCAAAACAGTGCCTTCATCATGTGCTGCCATTCTCTCTCTCTTTCCCCCTTCCACCACCTCCCTCCTTAGGATACCTAGTGTGGATGGAGCACAGACCTTATTGCCCCCTCACACTTCTACACCAGTACCGCCTCCCTCTCATTTTATTTCCAAGCAATGCATCACAAAATAGATGCATAGAGAGTATGTAATGAGAACAAAAACCTATTAGCCATTTAGATTCAGTGAGACTGTCTAATTTGTGAAAGTTAATACAAAAAGGTCAGATTTAAATTGAGATTAGAAGCATGAGAAAGGCCAGCCTTGGGATGAGAGAGGGAATTCGGGGAACAGGGTGAACAGAATGTAGAGTGGAAGTCCCCAGAGTAGGACAAGCACACATGTGAAGGCCCTGAGGATGGGAGAATCTGCTGTTTCTGATGCCATGAAAGAGGCCAGAGCAGCTGGAATACAGTGAATGTGTGAGAAAGAAAGGGAGAGGCAGAGGCTATGGATGTAGACAAACTGTTCCAGTTTATAAATTATAGTTTGGATTTTATGTGTGAGGTTATAGGAAGGCATTACAGTTTTATATGATACAGATTATTAATATTGTCCTATTTATGTTATTTATGATTCGTGACCAAAAATATGTAAGAAACCCCCCCCCAAAAAAGAGCAACCACAAAACCATGGTGATGACTTTGGTCATGAAATGTATCTATATCCATTTTCACAATGTAAAACCATTTATTATTTTAAATTTTAATATAAGTGTGACTATGCATGAGTTTGCAAATATCAAGGTTTATTGGGGAATATTATTGCTAAATGCAGTATTAATTGCATGAATGCAACTCACTGGTGGGAAACATCTCAATACCTTTTGAGGTAATACATGAATATTTTTAATCTTCCTGGAGAAGAAATCGCTAGAAAATGTCCATGAAACACTTAGAGTTTCTCTGAAGAAAGCAACTCTGTAAATGGAATGTAACTGGTAGGTCTTGATAGCATTCAAATTTTTTACTCAAAAGTTAATGTGGCCCTGGCTGGTGTGGCTCAGTGGAATGACCATGGGCCTGTGAACCAAAGAGTCAATGGTTCTATTCCTGTCGGGCACATGCCTGGGTGGCAGGCCAGGTCCCCAAGCAGGGGGCACATGAGAGGCAACCACACATTGATGTTTTTCTCCCTCTCTTTCTCCCTCTCTGCCCCTCTCTCTAAAAATAAATAAAATATTTTTTAAAAAGATGTTAATGTGGAATTTACTTCCTGAAATGGACTCAGATTCTGTCAAGTTCTCTTTGCTTTCATAGATTTTTTTCAAAAAACAAGATATTTTAGATTTAAACTAGTAAGTGACCATCCCAGAGTAGAGTAATTTTCAATCTTACTGTATTTTGTTTTGAAAAACAAACTATATTTATAACCATGTTATACAAAATGATCCAAGCTACTTGTAAAAAAAATCTCATTCTATCTGTGCCTTTATGTGACTGCCTGTAGCATCACAATCGTCCATTTGTTGAAGGTCCTCAGATCTCCAGAGCATGCTATAACATAGAGGTTTTAGGTGTAATTGTTTTCATTTTGTGTTAGCCTCTGAAAAGAACAGACCATTTCCACAAATGCAGTAGACACTGAGTATAAAATGTTACCATTTTGTTTATACTTTTTAAAACTGTTTTGTTCATACTGTTACCAAATACACCATTTGTTTGGCTTTAAGCAAAAAGTCCAGTGCTTTTTCGCCTCTCTCAGATTATCTCTCTCCCCCTCCATAAGTTTTATATCTATTCCCAAAGGACTAGTTCGATGTCGGATGCTATTGTCTGTGTTTCTTCCTGGAAGAAGAGCTAATTAATCTCCCTGGGTTTGCATGTAGACTGGGGTCCGGGGAGAGTGAGTAGTCGTCTGGGGAGTTAACCTCATCTCTAGAGGACAGCCATCAGATGCACTCCACAAAAAGCTTTTGAAAAAGGAAACAGCGCAGCCACTTCGTCAGGGCTTCTGCAACGTTCAGAAGCCTTTATTGTTTAAGACCCCCTGGCTTTTGTCCTTCCAAGGTCACCTCTTGGATGGGCAGTCATTGTTCTGTTCATAATTCAGCATGTTATCATGTACTCTTCAGAAAAGATGCTTGTGTTCAGACACATGCTTCCTCTGAAACTACCAAAGGAGGTAAAATGCTCCAAATAAAAAGGGAAATGAAGAGATAATGTAATTCATAAAAAATAATTAACAGCAACACCTCATGGGATGTGTGTTTTTAAAAAATCCACCTAATCTTCTTGTTGAATGTGCTGTTTCATTATATTGAGTCATTATATTGAGTGTGGCTTAGAGAGCTGGAAGACAGTTCTTGCTTTTTATGTATTTACCTCTCACTGAAAGTTTCCAGGGAAGTTTACTTCCCTAATTTAGGTAACAGATCATACTACTTAGGAAGACTAGAAACATGAGCCTAAAACATTTTCTGAGTTTTTAAATAATCTAAAATTGTACAGAATATTAAGACTAAAAGAGGAGAAATAGTGAACAGTGCTTCAGATGAACTGAGCAATTGGTCAAATTGTGTTAAAATTTAGTTTTCAAAAAATAAAACGCTTGTGACTTTCACACAAAAATAAAATGAATACGTGTCAAATATTTTATTCACCTAATTAATTAATATATGAACCAGTAAGCTGGTTCAAAGGAGAATTTGCAAAATAAAGATTTGTAGAACAAGTGAGTCAAATGAATCCTGAAATTAATTGGGTAATAGATACAAAACTGGTTAACATCATGGACAATAACCTGTAACCTTTGTAATTACCTTTTCTACTGTTCAAAAATCTACAATTCAACATATTACTTCAAGATCTTTGGGCACTCATCAAAAAAATATCCACCTCAGATATTTTCTCCTAGATAATTTAATAATCATTGGGTTAGCCTGTTAAACTTAGCATATAAAGGACATATAGTAATCCTCTTCATTGCCAAGTTGTTAATATTTTTTGTCATGAGTGAGAGAGAGCGTTATAAAACTTTTAATTGATAACAACGGAGACATGACATAGGTCCCCAAAACCACCTCCAAGAAATCACTCTAATCTAATATGTGTGTGTGTGTTTACACCTGTATTTATATATACCATACATTAACCAAACAAAACATACTGAAAGGCTGTTAGCTGATTTGAGAGAAAGGTGATATGCTCTAGAGAGAATGGGAGAAGAAACAGTGTTGCAACAGTTGCTTGCATTGCATTCAATTTTTTTCTTTTTTTAAAACCCTTTAATAGATGTCAGTTACAAGATACTAGTTTCTGGGAAATGTGGCAGGATTGAAAGCCAAATCCAGAGGGAACTAGGGATTTATGAACAGATGTTAAAAGAAAAAAGTGTTTCTTCAATATTTCTCATACTTGTGTTTGAATCATAGTTTTAAGTTCCCACGTAACTGGTACTGAAATACACAAGGATGCAGAGAATTAATGAATCCACTAAAATTTGAATGGTTTAGAAAGTAGAAATATTTTCTCATTTGCCTGGAATTCCAACCGTTAAAATGAACCCTGGGCGTCATTTTCATCACAGAGGACACCAGGGTTTGCACATGTGCCTAGAGAGTGCCCCCACCCCCCAACCGGCCCTCCACACCTCCAGGCCTGCTTTAAGAGGTGATGTGGCCTGGTAGTTCCGAGCGTAGCTTCTGGAGCCAATTCTCCTGGTTTCACTTCCTACAAGCTGAGAGAATTTGGATAAATTAGCTTCGTCTGTAGAGTGGACTTCATCCTAGTACCTGCCTCCTAAGGTTATGGTAAAATCTCCAATGACTATCTAAAAAGTAGTAAATCTTCAAAAATATTAGCTACCATTATTTTCCAGCCTAGGTTTTCATGTTATAATCAAGACAATTCCAATTTAATGATTGTTTATAATCAATAATATTTTTTTAATTCTGAAAGACTGCTCTATTTAATTACTTGAAGTTCTGTGCATTCCTTCTTTATCCAGATTTCTAAGCTGCTGTGACAGTCCCATAAATAACACCAGGAATAGGCAATGGACCAAATGTCATGGGATTTAGGAATTTCTTTTAAAGAAAATAAGGGTGAGGGGTGGAGGTCACAGTCACTTCCTTGGATGACAGAGTCCCAGGGATCAGGATTTTTCCAGAACGTGTGCTCTCAGGAAAGCTGATTACCTTTTTATATTTCCCAGAGAAAAGGGTTTTGCTGCTGTTGTTGAGAAGAGGGACTTCCCAGCCAATGCTTACATAAAATTTCCTAACAGCAAATAAAAAAAGAAATAATAATCACTTTTAATCAACTGATTTTTAAAATCAAATTCCTGTTGGCTTACCCGCAAAGATTCATATTAAATAGTTCAGGGACAAAGTCTAGGAGTCTACATTTATAGCAAGTACCTGAGGTAATGCTCATACACATTGGTCTTAATACTCTATAATTAGCTATACAGAAAAGGTAGATAAATAAATAAAACATAAAATGTGGTATAAAAATTTAATATCATTTTTTTACCTATTATGTGACAAATTGTGCCATCTTTATGAGGCAGTAGCATCTCTTTTTACTTTGTTCTGAAGCCCAGTTTCTGCTATACATCACGGAGGGATTCCTATTTAAAAACAGTTCAACTGAGTTTGTCTTTTAGTAACTTTTGATTTTCTGTCTTCTCCGCTGGTGTCATATACATTTATTCATTCTTTTTGTTTTGTTTTGTTTTTTTCATGTTAGGATCTCACAACCCAGCAGTTGGACATTCATCCACCCCAGTGATCTCAAAACACAGCAGCCACGCTGAACTAGATCCATGGGGCGAGTTGTAGAGGAGCACGTAGGAGAGAGAGGAGCTCTGACGAAGATGTCATGGAAGAGCTCATAAACCAGTTGTGGCCATTCAATGAGTATTTACGAAGCACTGACTAGGTGTATGCACTGCTCTAGGATTTAAAAATAGGTGGATGGTGAAGACTTTAGGTCATCCTGTGACTTTGACTTTTAAGCATACTGTCAAATCTTTCCTCTTCTAGTGAGCATGTGAGCTGGCCTTAGAAAGTGGTAATTAAGGAAATTGGTGAGGAAACTAAAAGTGTTATCACTCAGTTTGCTTGCTTTTGTTTATATTTTTATTTCAACACAGCACAGTGTAACAAGGCATTCTCCCAAGTCTAGGAGTGGATATATTTTGGCTGGTGTTTCTGTAGCCAGGAACCTGGCTCTGCCATCATCACACTAACCCAGGAAGGCACCTGCAGGTAGGTTTGTGGTGCTCTCAGGCTAATCAGTTATGACTTTGCATCTTATCTCACTGAGGTTTCACACCTTTGAGTGTGATACTGTCTTTAGCTTCTTTATTGCAAGCACCTGATTCATATTTTTTTACAAGCTCAATTGAAATCAGATGAGCACATGACTGGTTATAAAGTATATGCACAACTCTTACTGACCTCTTTTTAAAAAATGTGCATAAATAAGATTGAGGCACATTCCAGAGACCTATTTATGAATATCTGTATATCAGAAAATTTGACAAAGAAGCAACCTTATTCTTCTGCATGTTTTTCTCTTTGGCAATGAAGAACTGAAACTGCTTAAAGATGCAGAACAGCAACCCATCTCCAGTGATCCTTTCTTAATTAATGTGGTGATCTCTGTAGAGAAAAGGGACAGTCACTAGAGTCCCTTAATAATTATCTAGCCAAGGGCTTCGTATAATTATGGCAGGAAGATTTTTAAGACACAAAACACCCTGCAAAATTTGACCTCTCATTTTGATTTGGACACGTTATTTTAGAAACCTTTTTTTTCATATTGCTGTTTATGCTTCACAAAGTCAGCCTAATGTCAGAGGGATCCCTAGAAATGAAAACATTACTGGGTCACAGTTGGAGAGTTGCAATATGCTAAACCAGGCTTTTAAAAATCCCATAATGAGAATAAGAGGGCTGAATGAAAAAATATATAAATAAATTTTTGAGTAGAAGTATAGAAATGTGAAGTGGAATAATAAAACATTTTATTCAAAATATGAAATGTTAACTCTTGGCAAAGAAAAATATACTGTCAGACAAGGATATGTTCCACTTGTAAAAATGATCATTAATTAGTGGTTTTGCTCTGGGAAACACGAGAAAATGCTGAACCGTCCTACTCATGAATATTAAAATCATCATTAACAAAACTTCCCTTTTGCTTAATTTTATAATTGATTGTCCAAATAAAATTCCATTTTCTCCCGCTGCAATTTTAAAAAGCTTCAGTCTTTGGATGAATTTCTGGACTTTATAAATTCAGTCAGTCAGAAACTGCATTAAATTTTTTTGTTTTCATTAAAAGCCAGCTTGACTTCACAACCTTTCTAAGTCTTTAAAAAATATTCCATCAGCTCTCTCTGTTCTTTGAATAATGGCAGTATTTTCTGAACATGGCAGGCTCTTATCTCCTCTTTGTGCCTCAAGATAGTATATAAACCGTCCTTAGTCCTTTGAGATTGAGCTCTAAATTGTCCTTTGTGATACCAAGCAAGGACACTGCTTTGTATTAAGTGGCCAGAGGGTTAACTACAGCCAGAGGCAACACTGTATCTTCAAAACATCTCATATTTTTTTAAAAAACTGACTGACATATAAATCATAAATAGACAAATGCATAGGCATTACATTTTCACCTCCCTATCCCTTTTTTTCTGAGTTATTTCCCTATTTTGGCATCCTTTTCTCTCAGCTGCCTTGCACTCCATGGTGGTGTGTGTTCACACTAACCACGGCAGTTGTCCTACCTGCCAGAAATAGCTGTGACATTTAAGAGAGGATGAGAGGAAAGGGCAGAGTTAACACCCAGGGCTGAATAGCTAGCTACCTGTGAAACTGGATCAGTTAGACATTTAGGGTTAATGGGTGTGCAGGTTCATCTTCAAATAGTTTATGGAAATGATTTCTGTTCTGAATATGATTAAAACTAACCCATGTCAATTTTGTTCATTTATTTATTAACTCATTCCATACAATCTGTGTGAGGGCATGAAGAAAATAAAACTAAAGGTCTAAGCTTTTGCATGTAGGTACACATTGAATATAACTCCTCTGTGTAACTAGTGGGAATATGTTTTGAAAGTCTCATTTTATGGGAATGCAGATGGAATATAGGTAATCAAGCAAATTATAGTAATTTATCAGTAGGTTGAAAGTGGCTTCAAGTTTCATAACAGGTGATACTCTAGCACACTGCTTTTTTTTTAAATTAACATGTTTATATTCTCCTTTTGATGGAAACATTTATTTGATTGTTGTGGTTTTCACACTTGCTTCAAGGACTCTATGAATTCCTTTGATGTGCCTAAATCTCCTATCCCAGGGAGAAAGGGAATGATGGGCAGGAACGACTATTACCTGTTTATACAGAAATTTGTTTTTTTGTATAAAAAAATGAAGCAAGTTATCTTATACTTTATAACACATACACTATGATGATGATGATACATAGGTTTAAAATCACTGGATTGTTGAATCTGGGCAGGAATTGTTATGTTGTAATAACAATCATAGAGAAACTCCAGACTTATTTTCTGAGCAAGCCCATGAGCACACCTGCACAATTCTACCACCTGGCTTTTGTTTTGCTTAGCTTTGTTTGGAACATTCACTGGCTTTCACATTTAGGTGCCCCTATGCTGGGGGCATAAATGTTTCCTAAGGCTATCTATGTCCTCTTGTTGGATTGTTCCCTTTATCATTATATATGGTCCTTCATCTCTTACTATAACCTTGGTTTAAAGTCTATTTTGTCAGATACAAGGACTGCTACACCTACTTTTTCTTTCCTTTCCATTTGCATGAAATATTCATCCCTTTTATTCTGTGTGTATCTTTTGATCTGAGTTGAGTCTCTTGGATGCAGCATATATATGGATCTTATTTTCTTATCCATTCAGCTACCCTGTGTCTTTGGTTGGAGCATTTAAGCCATTTATGTTGAAGATGATTATTGTTAGATTTGTATGTAGCACCATTTTATTGTTAGACTTTTTTCTGTTTTTTTCTTTCTCTTTTTCTTCTGCAAGTAGCTCTTTAACATTTGTTGCAATACTGGTTAACAAACTCCTTTAGCTTTTCTTGTCTGGGAAGCTCCTTTATTTCTTCTTCAATTTTAAATGAGAGCCTTGCTGGTTAAGTAGCCTTGGGTGTAGGTCCTTGCTTTTCATCACCTTGAATATTTCGCACTACTCCCTTCTGGCCTGAAATGATTCTGTTGAGAAATCAGATGACAGTCTAATTGGTGCTCCCTTGTAGGTAACTCCCTGTTTTTCTCTTGCAGTTTTTAGGATTCTCTCATTGTTTGTAGGCCTTGCCATTTTAATTATAATCTTTAGGTCCAAATTGTTTGGGACTCTTAAAGCTCCCTGGACTTGTATGTCTTTTTGCTTCACCAGATTAGGGAAGTTTTCAGTCATTATTTCTTCAAATAGGTTTTTGATCCCTTGTTTACCCTGTTCTTCTGCTGGTGTTCCCATAATGTGGATGTTATGCTTTATGTTGTCCCAAAGGTTTCTTAAGCTCTCCTCCTTATTTTAAATTCCTTTTTCTTTTTGCTACTCTTCCTGGGTGTGCTTTTCTACCTTGTCTTCCAAATCACTGATTCAATCCTCTGCTTCATCTAATATACTGTTCATTCTTTCCAGGGTATTATTTATTTCAGATACTGCATTCTTTAGTTTTGATCATCCTTTTTTATGGTTTCCATGTCTTTTTTTCATGCTATTGAGTATCCTTACAATCATTACTCTAAACAGTCTAACTGATAAATTGCTTGCCTCCATGTCATCTAGTAGTTCTTCTGGAGAATTTTATTATTACTTCATTTGGGTCATGTTTCTTTGTTTTCTCATTTTGACTGCCTCCTTGTGCTTGTTTCTATGTAATAGGTACCTCTGCAAGACTCCATTGCAGCTCTGTGTCAAACCCTGTCTGTGACTGGCCCTGGGTAATCCATTTGGAGCTATCAGTGATCCACAGCATGTGACTCCCTCTGCTGGGTCTGGGTGTGTGCAGGAAGAACCAGGTTGCACGCAAAGGGTGACTTTTTTCAGCACCACAACTGGTGGATGGTTGGCTGAAGTCTCATAGATCCCAGTGATTTGCCTCTGCCTGCAGTGTTTCTGTATGGCAGGGGTGTCAAACTCATTGTCACCAGAGGCCACATCAGCCTCACAGTTGACTTCAAAGGGCCTAATGTAGGACTGTATATATGTAATTACTCCTTAACTATGGGCAAGGAGTTCAGCACTGCCACTGGGTAGATAGATACAAGGTGGAGGGCCAGATTTGGCCTGTGGGCCTTGTGTTTGCCACCATGCTGTAGGGTTAATCAGTGAATGTCTTCCAGCTGTACTCCTCAGCAGCAGGGCTTAAGAACAATAGGGTGGGGCTATTGCTTCTCATCAGACTGATGCCACTCAGAGAAGAGTGCTCTGTCTGGGAAAGATGGCCTCTGTAGTATAGGGAATGACTCAGCACAGGGATCCTGGTGGTTCTTTCAGTTCTCTCCCCAGAGCCACCAGTCCCGGATTCTCCTCAGGCATCTCTAGGCAACTCTGCCCCCCCTCTGCTGGAGCCCATTGTAAGTGGCTGCAAATGTAATTTTGTGCATTGGGCCTTTAAAAGTCCCTCTGAGTCTCCAACTATCTCTCCCTGGTAGACAGAAACCCCGCTGCTTTTCAGTCATGTGTTATTTGAGTTTCTTTCCCAGTTCTGGTGCAGTGGGCTAGGGAGCCCAGCTTGGGGTTTAGACCACACATTTCTCAGGGGGAATCCCCATGGCCACTGAAATACCCCTCTGACACTTCAGCTGCCCCCCATGGGAGCCCAGACAGCTCTGTCATGCTTCCTGCACACTCCTTACCAGTCTTGTTGTGGTGATGTGGCTTCTCTCATCTGTCTGTGGTTATAAGTCTTGTCTCCATCTAGTGTTCAGTTGGTAATTCTGAATGATTTTTCTATAATTTAGTTGTAATCCCAGTTTAGTCTTGGCAGGTTAGTGTGGCTTCTACTTTCTCCTCTGCCATCTTGGGTCTTCTCTCTCGCTGGCTCTCAAATATTCCATTTGACCTGGAAAACCAGACAGAGTCAGACATTTTTCCCCAGGTTAAATTTGCTGAGTCTACTAGGGAAGTAAATATGTGCTCTAGTTTTTCTGCTCTAGTGGACTTCCTAATACAATCATCTTTGCACTGCGTACATCATGGTTTCTATGGAGATGGGTTGCATGGGAATGCCACACCAAATTATGGTCTGAGATGTGAAAAATGGGATAGGAAAGCCACAGCTCAAAAAAAAAAATGATGGTAGTGGAAAAGTTAGGTCTAGAGAAGATTGAATTGCTCCCTAAAGTTAAAATTCCAAGTATTTGGAAACAAGAAAAAAAGTAATGATACAAAACTAATGTATATAATGGAGACTGTGCATAATGTATTTTAAAGTGAGATAAAAATTGAAATTTGATCTTCAGTATTTAAAAATTTGATATACATCTATTTAATTATTCTGAATGAATGTTTTGCACTCTTCTTCTACACAAATTTTTACTGTTTTTCTTATCCTCATTTTATTACTGTGACTTAGGAATTTGATGAAATAGAAGGTAGTTTTCTTTTTTTTTTAAGATTTTATTTATTTATTTTTAGAGAGGGAAGGGAGAGAGATAGAGAGAAACATCAATGTGCGGCCGCTGGGGGCCATGGCCTGCAATCCAGGCATGTACCCTGGCTGGGAATCGAACCTGGGACACTTTGGTTCCCAGCCCGCACTCCATCCACTGAGCTACGCCAGCCAGGGCTAGAAGGTAGTTTTCTATACAAATATTTTATATATACACACACACACACACACACACTTTAGAGTTGGCTTTTAATATAACACATAGCTGGGCCACCTAAATTACTTGTTCACTGAGCAGCTATGAGGCCTGGAGAGTTGCCCTAAAGGGAGGACAGTAGTAGAGCTGTCTGAGGCAGAGGTGTTTTTTAATTCTTTATCTATTGAACACTGTTACACTGGTGCTGTGAAACAGTTCACAATTAACTCAGTCCATGTGAAAGATTCAAAAGTTAGGCTAAATCCTTTGTCTTCTAAAGAAAATCAGAATACTGGGCTGGTTAGTTCAATTAAAAAATCAATGATACCCAGATTCCACTTGGCACTCATTGCCTCTCAGCAGTAATTTTTTTCTTTCTAATTGATATTTTATCTTATTTTTCAGAGTCCATTATAAAACTTTTCCACTTCCCTTAAGACCACAACACCACCAGAGTAATTAAGCACTTATCTTTTAAAAATTATTTTATTTTTGTTCAATTACAGTTGTCTGGATTTTCTGCACACCACTCCCCCCACCACCCAACCCCAGCCAAACCCACCTCCCTCCCTTGCTTCCACCCTCCCCCTTGGTGTTGTCCATGTGTCCTTTACAGTAGTTCCTGAAAACCATTCCCCTCTTTGTCCCCTCCCTCCTCCCCTCTGGCTATTGTTAGATTGTTCTTAATTTCAATGACTCTGTTATATTTTGTTTGCCTTTTTCTTTTCTTGATTATGTTCCAGTTAAAGGTGAGGTCATATGGTATTTGTCCCTCACTGCCTGGCTTATTTCACTTGGCATAATTCTCTCCAGTTCCATCCATACTGTCATGAAGGGTAGGAGCTCCTTCTCTCTCTGCTGCATAGTATTCCATTGTAAACACTCATCTTTAGCATAAGATTGGTATTATTTTCAATGCATTTTGACCATCAATCGTCTTTGTGACTTTAGGCAAAAATGCAATCTCTGACATTCATATTTCTCATCAGTATAATGGGATGATTAACTACCTACAAGATTATTTAATAAATAAATATTTACCGAAAAACTCTATCTTTATAATCTCATTACCTATTTCACTTAGAAAGTAGAGAGTGTTGCAGACTCCTTTCTGTTCTCTCATCTCCATCCAGAGCTTCATGTTCATGCTGACATGTCCTGCCTTTCCTTTAAGTAAGCAACACCTGTGTTCTCGATTCCATTCCTTCCCCCTCCTTTGAGATCTTGCTCTATCAGCCAGCCCTTCTCTGCCTTGTACCATAAAACTCTACTTGTACTGACATCACTAACAAGTCTCTTCACTCTCTAAAAAAAAAAACACAACAAACAAAAAGCCCCAAAACAAAAAGCCTATTCATCACAAATTCTATCACCTTCAAAATTAATTATCCCAACAACTTTCTCTGCTTATAACTTCTCAAACTGTTGTTACCATCACAGCCTTCAACAGTTTGCTTTTATTCCTTTATCCCCTTAAATCTGAATTCTCCCTCCATCTTTTTCTGGACTATTCAACAAACTTAAACAGTTATTAAACATGCATATACCCCCATGCAAAAAATGCTTAGTACCGAAAGTGCACGTGTGTGGCTCTTCCTCATTTTCTTTCATCCAGTGCTTGAAACAGTCTGTAGTATGCTGATGGATAATGAAAGGCCTTTTTCATTTAGCTTCTGAAAGATTATTGTTTCCTGTTTGTTGTCCTCTGTCCCTTACTTTGTACTCTTTTACCTTCCTTGACCCCTAACTAGAAAGGTTGCTCAGGTAATGCTGTATTGTTTTCCTCCTTTTGCCTCTTTTCCTCTTAGTTGTGAACTCTGCTTACCTCCTCAAATACCTCTATGGAGTAAATATTCAAAACGTATTTATAATTTTTTCACTTTTATTTTTTAATTAAATTGGGACAACACTGGTCAAGAGGGTCATATAGGTTTCAAGTGTATATTCCTGATACAATGTCTGTAAATTCCACTGTGTGTCCACCACCCAAAGAAAAATAATCTTTCATCACCATGTATTTGGCAACCTTTACCCTTTACTACTCCCTGCCCCCTTCCCTCTGGTAAATAACAACCATGAAGTTTATCTATGAGATTCAGTTTTGTACCCAATGTGTACCTGAAATCATATGATTTTTAGCTTTTCCTGACTGACTTATTTCACTTAGTATAATATTCTTAAGGTTCATCCATGTTGTCACAAGTGTATTTCATCTTTTCTTATGGCTGAGTGTTCCATAGTATACACACACCGTATTTACCTATAATTCTGAAGTCTTAACTCTCACCTCATACTTTCAACACATATTTGTGGGGACACCTCAGACTCTACATAAAAGATGACTTTGGCCTTAAAATCTGCTTTGCCCTATTTTTCTTTAGTGCTAATAAGTGTCCAGTTTCCTAATCAGTAAAACTCAAACCTAATTGTTTTTACCTCTTGTCCTGTACTATCTGTTCATGTTAAAGTAGTGTTAAGAGACCAAGGGTCTCATATTTCTGCACATTTTACAAGAAAGGCACTAACAGAATTTTGTCTGAGATAGTGTTTCAAGGATTTTTATATAGTGAACAGACCTCGAGGATAGAAATAGTTCTCTCCTCTAAAGAAGAGGGCAGGCGTGTTCACAGTCTTGGTTTAGGAAGAGTGTCTCTGGAGTAAAGGAAAGACGTGTTTACTATTAGTACAAAAGGTCCAGGTTAAGTTAGCCCTGGATTTCTCTTCTATAAGGCAACTCACTGGCTGTGTAGGTTTCACCTGAACTTCCCATGGGTATTGGCACTTGGGGAATTGCTAAAAAAATGATGATACTCTGCCTACCACTGTTACTCTTCTCCACTACTGCTGTTTAGTAATAGAGTCATTTTTCTCTTACCCAAGAGTCCTGTGTCTTTAGCCTGCATCTGTGGAACTGGCAGGGTAACGTTTTTAGTTTGCAAGTGGTATAAAGTCTCAGACTTATCACAATCCTTAAACAATAATTGCTACATTCCATTCTTTCATCTTCTAAATTATCTTGCAACACCAATCCCTTTTGCTCCATTTCCATTCCCATTCCTCTAGTCACCTCATCACCTCTGTCTGGATTGTGTCTGAGATGGATTGCCTACACTCCCCATTCATCTCTGCTTCCCTTCCTTCCAAACTCTTCTGCACATCATTGCCAGAACATTCCTCCTCAAACTTTGTATTCTACAACTTCTTCCCATGACAACACAGAACAATTCTTACATGTTCAAACTCCAGGGCACCCATCTGTCTCCACACCCTATTCTCTAGCCAGATAAAAGTCACTCCCCTGCCATTATGTTTTTGTCCATAATGTGTCCACTCCCTGAAGTTCCCACTCATCACAAAAACATTCAGACCAAGTTCCAATGGTGTTTCCTCAGGCCAGAAGTCATCCCACTCCATTCTAAACATTTTACTTTTACCTTCCTTATGCCCTGTATCACCTTGCATTATCTAGCTTTTATGTATCTCATTTTACTTACCTAGATTTGAGGCTGGTTGAGGTAAAGGGACCATCCCTTATACAGCATGCACATTCTACAATTCTCGTTTAATGCACTATACATAATAAGTACGTTTTATATATATACTGCTAATTTGTTTCTTTTGATTAGTTGAATAGGTAGATTAGTAACAGCAATAAGATCACATGTTTGGTGACAATATAATACAAAACACATGGGAATTCTAAATGAGATTGTACAGAAATAACATTTTCTATTTCACAGTTTTTTTATTATAATTTGGAGGCTCTTATTGATAAATAATAACAGAAAAATGTCATTACATCAATTCTGAGTACAAAATAATGTTAATTATATAGTTACTCCCCAAAATCTTATAGGCCCTTAAACACAAATGTATTGTACATTTTTAGAAGCAAGTCACAGTGTTACCAGTTATTGTGACATATTGTCAGATACTCTAATGCTACACTGTTGGTAGTTGAACTTAGTACAGTTGGTAGCAAGAACTTAGTACAGAGTACTTCCCCAATGTTGTGTTTCTTATGTAAAGATTGTAATGGATTGATATGGCAGTCTAGAGTTTCACAAGTACAGTACTGACCCTTTCCTAAGGTTAACCCCAAGAGTCTACAGTGGAAAAAGCATGACTTTTTATCTGTATCTTATTTTGCTTCAATTATGAGAAGTGAGGTACTTCAAGGACAAGAGGTGCTTCTTACCAGCATTATAAATGTCAAGCAAAGTACAATCGTCCTCCAGTACTGGTGCTGTGAATATTTCTCACCCTTGGTATGGTCTGAATATAATGTCACTTCTGCTTATAAGCCTTCGGTTTAAAATAATTAGACACTGTATTTGTCGCATGTGTGCTGATAGCTCTGTAGCATTTGCTTATTATCTATGTCGCTAAGATGTACTCAGGACTTGGCAGGGTCCATTTATCATTTAGTGCTGAAAGTTTGCAGCTGTAGTTTTAGACCGCTGAGAGAAAGGGAACAAAGGGGAGGACAATGCACCAGTTTGTGGAAAGTAAAAATATGAAGGTCCACTGGAGTGACACATGTAGCTCATCAATGAGATAAGGTAAATGCTTCCATTCTCAAATAATTTTTTATTCCAATATTTTCCAAGAAAAGCTTTAAAATAACTTTAAAAATAAAGCTTTTAAAAAGGCTTTAAAAATAAAATCAGCAATAAAATTAAAATGTAACAATGGGTAATATGTATGATATACATTTATTGGGATACTTAGATAACAAAAGTCAAAGGCTGAGACAGTAAAATGCATGCTCAGCAAACATTTGGTATTTTTGTGTACTGGTAATCATACACTGTTTCATGTACATGTCTCATTTAATACAACAACAATCTAAAAAAGGTTTTATTATTACCATTTTCCAATTCAGGCATCTAAATTGCTCAAAATCTCGTGGAATCCATCTACTGGCTACCAAGTCCCATGCTATTAAAAGTGTTCTTTCTCCTTGTCTTCAAACAACAAATAGTGTATACAATTGTTGGAGAATGGGGACTATGATTCAAGGTATTTAGAGTGATTGTGTAACCAGTTTGAGTTCTTTACCAGTGACCAAATTTAGGGATCATCCTCAATATATACTTTTCCTTCGCACACACACTCAGGCACACATGAAACCATTCACCCCACCTCCTTTTTGCAACCGTAGAGACGGCTGCAGCATCTTAAGTACAGAATATTCTGTGCATTCTTTATTTTTCTCCCTCTGATACAGAAATTAGGAGTTCCCACTCAATCAAAACTAGAGGGACTTACAAATGAATCAAATTAAAAAAGGAAAAATGGTTGAAAAAATTAAATTCAGAGCTCTACATTGATTTACTGAGTTTAATAATATAATCCGGAAATAATGGATGATTTAAAAGTAATTAAATGAACAAAAGCTTTTATTGCTTAATTAAGTAAAGAAACAGACAAAACTAGACAATGCAAAGGGTATTGATTTATGTGATGAGAATATAATCTTTTATTCTCCTTCATATTTTCAGTGGAATAAGACAATGTAAATAAGCAAATGTCATACTAAGTATATCTGCCCCATAAACTTGGTGCAGGGGCTTAGGATTCCCATTTGCAGTGTGAAGATAAGGTCTGTGACCCAGGTAGAAGTTGTATTGGTTCCTCAGAAGGGATGAAGAAACTCAAGTGATGATATTTCAAACCATTCTAAAAACCTAGATTCTGTGCCACATATTTAGGGGAAAAATGAAAAAAATATTTCTGATGACTTAATTATTTCTACTCTCTGAAAACACTCTAATGAGAAGTTCTAAACCAGAAAAATGCTATGCAGTAAATTCAGCTATTTATTCCTTGGATAACAAAAGGTTAAGCAGTTAGCATTTGCAGATTTAATAGCTATGTGGTATATATATATATATATACACACACACACACATATATACAATGTTTTTTATCCTTGTAAATACATTTCTCATGTATGTGTTTGTATATATGTATGTATACATACACACATGTAAAAGAAAATATATAATATAATATATAATATAAATTATATATAGTATATATAGTATAGTATATAGCATAGTATACTATTATTATATAGTATACTATATAATATATATTACATAATATATATTTATATTTACATATGAATAAATATATTTTTATATATTTCTTTTAGCCTCTTACTTTTTCTGATAAAAATGACATATTGCCCCATAGTAGAGATAGCTAGATATTTAATCATAAAGTATTTACATTGTGTTTTGAGATTATTAATTTTTTAAAACTTAATTTTACCTGTGCAAGCAGCTCAACTTAATGTTTTTAGTAAGAAGGTGTTTGTTTTTTCATAAGCTTGACCAATATTGCATAATAGCTAGGAGTGCTGGCTGTGGAGCCAAACTGATTACCTCTGCTCATTCATTAATAAAATAAAGATAATAGAAGTAACTTCCTCATAGTTTTTTTTAATTAATAATGCATGTGAAACTCTTGGGACAGCACCCAGTACAGAGTAAGCACTAAATAAACCTTACCTAATGTTGTTATTTCATGTCAGAGTAAGGTGAAAAACTGAGCATTTTAATATTTCATTTGAATGGCCCTCTAAGGATATGCCCAGTTCATTATCTTTCATGATAATCTTACAGATTCCCTTTTATCTCAGATCTGTTGAGACATGGATAGAGGTTTTCAGAGAAAAGTTTTTGTAAGTAACCCAAAGAAAAGAGCAGCCACAACTTGTGTGAAAAGCTTAAAGATGAAAAAATTACAGGGCAGAATAATTGCAACAACTATTGAAACTGACTGCTGTGACCTGCCTGTGGTCATCATTCCATTCCTGCCTCCTGTCATGGATGCTAATTAAGCAAAGGTGTTCCAACCAAGAGCCAAGATCCGCTTGAAGAGTATTCTTCCCAGCTCTTGTGAGCCTACACACGTGACTCGCATCTCTTTCCCAATAGTAAGAAGACTCCTGGAACCTCAGGTGGTCGGTCACATGCTCCTGACTGTGCTATGCTCCATTGCTGGCTTTCTCGTGGCCTTTCCCAGTCTTCCCTCTCTGACATGAAGAAGACACCTCATTATCTTACCCTTTAAGATTTCTCTCTTGGGTATCGTAGACACCGGTCTTTAAGCTATTGTGTTCACTCCCTGCTTTTGTGTGCTTTACAGCCCTGTAAGTCCTATTCACCCTTTGGTGTAAGAGTAATTTGTCTTGCCTGAAGTATTTTCTCCCAGTCAGATATTAAGACCAATTCCCCATCAGTTTTTAAAGCAAACACCTGGACTCTGACTCACTAAGGTCTTGACAGCAGCTTTCTCTTCACATGAGCCTTTTAGCATTCCCTAGGTTCCCTAAAATACAGAAGCGGGTTCCTTACTTCATTTTCAAAATCTGCTTTCCCCCATTAATTCTAGCTGTAAGATTTGCCTCCATATATCAGTACATTTGCAACGATGAAATGACTGACTGCTTCTGAACTCAACACGAGGGTAGACGTTTCTCGGGTTGACCGCTTTGATGTTTTATTCAATCACTACCCAAGGGGCTGATTTTCAAGAATTCTACCACGCAAACTTAAAATAATAAGCATATATAATAGTGAACATACTAATAGCATTTTTATCCATGGAGGAGAGCCATTAGTATTTAGATGTGAAACTGAAAAAATAGTTTATTCTCAAACTTCCCATTGTGTGTTGGTATTTGCAACTAGGTCTATTTCCAAATAAGGGGTGGGGGTTGGGGGAAGTCACTGTTTCTGTGTCCTGACCTCTTATTAGGTGAGTCATCTAATTGCATAGCATTGTCACAAATGTTGCTGTCACTGAGCTGCTGGTTATATTTACCAAAGGGAAGGGAGATTTAAGATAGAATATTACCTTTTTTGCTGTATAATGAAAATTTCTTCTAAAAATGATTTATAGATCAGTTATGTTGTGATTTACAGTTGAATGTATTTAAAACTGGGTTCATGGGTAATACTGATAAATAGCACACAAAAGTAACCCAAAAATAGATTTAATGTAGTAGTAGCTTTACTCTCTCCTCCACTCTCAAACCTTTAAAAACGGTCAAATGAAATAAGGAGGGGGGAGAGAAAAGGAAATAATTCATATTTCCTTTTCTCTCCCCCCTCCTTTTCCTCCCCCCTCCTCTCTGTCTTCCTTTCTCCATCTCTCTCCATCCTTCCCTCTCAAGATGTCCTCTTGACATCTGTCAAGACCAAAAAATAGTTAAAAAGGCAAAAGACAAGGAAGCAACTAATATACTAATAGATTATCCTAAGTAGAGCATGAATAGCTATGGGAGACTATTTTCTCTGACAGTATCATTCAATTAAAATAGATGTGCATTTTAAATTTGACGTTTCATGGTATGTATGAATAATGTAGAGTATGGTATATTTACTGCATGACTTAATAATGTCCATTTATTTGACTAATCTCAAGTGATCCAGATGGTCGATGACAGAGTAATTTGTGAACTTCCTGAGACACAACCTGAGTAGATATATCACACAGCTGGTGAGGGTAGGTCACCTTACCAACCAGAAAGCCTAGCAGATGACCAGAAGCTGTGTCTTCACTCAGTCTTCTTGCTATGTTTTACTTATTGCAGCATAAAAAATTTATGATGAAAATCATATGCTATAATTAACATTTTACTTAGAGTCAAGACAGTATCAGGAGGTAGCCTCAGAGGTCATTGGTGGTCCAGTGTAGTGTGTGTGTGTGTGTGTGTGTTTTCCCTCAGCCTAGAGCATGTCTTATATAAGTGAGTAGTAAATGTTGATAGAACATTATGAACTAGGACATCTAAAATGCAACAGGATGCTATATTATCAAAACTTGAGATGTTTTGTCTTGTTGAAAGGTAACACAATCTTAAATATTGCTACTTTGAAATAACAGTGCAAAAACATTCAAAGTACCATAATTACAGACTTGTCTCTGTACCGTGCGTATCACACTTTAATTCCTGCTGATGCCATGACCTTCTGTTTACCAATTCTCTTTTACATCTATCTGACTGCATAAGTAAATGTTGCAATTCTTTGCCCCCTATCTATATAACTGCCTTGAAAGGAACAGAGTTGTTCAGTGGACTTCAACCACAAGGCCCCTAGCCATTTGTGCTGGTTCTGCCATATTTGATACATTCCTAAAGGTGTAGAGTATTGACTAAACAATCCCATTCATCACTTTAATTCTTCCCTAGATCTAAACCATTACTATATTTTACCCAACAATAAAAATTAAATTTTAATTAAACCATACATAATTGGAAAGAAAGGGGGGTTCATTTAATGCCTCTTTAGCATGATTATTATTCTTTGGGTATTGGTTATACCAGAATGTGCTAATTTTCATCATTTCTTATGTCATACTAGAATGCATTTAAATACTCTTTATATTGTAAACAGTAAATGTGATCATTACATTGCTTTTTATATATATTTATATATATAATATTAATACAAAATGTAGTGGCATTGCTGAACTACTTATGTTGTTTTGATTTTAAAGATTAAGTACTTGTTCAAAGTTATTTTTGAAATTTTAATTTCTGCCCTTGCCGATGTGGCTTAGTGGACTGAGCACTAGCCTGCAAACCAAAGGGTCATCAGTTCAATTCCCAGTCAGAGCACATGCCTGGGTTGCAGGCCAAGTCCCCAGTAGGGGGTGTGCAAGAGGCAACAACACATTGATGTTTCTGTCCTTCTTTCTCCCTCCTTTTCTCTAAAAATAAATAAATAAAATCTAAAACAATTAATTTCTTTTCTTTATAAAACTGCTGTTTTTTAAAAAATTAAAATCAATCTGACTTTTGAATCAGATGCCCTTTGCTCCTCTCAAACTGAATATATTTTAACCTTTTAAACAAGATTCTTATACCTGCCTACTCCATTTTTCTAGTTTTTCAATAATGTAAATGGTACTGCTGTTAGTGAAATACACTATCCATAACCATAATATACTCTTCATCTTAAAAAGGTTTTTGCATGTTTTTGAAAAGCCTGTGCTATTTTCACTTGAACAGAAGTTCTGTGCTTGATTTCATATCAAAAATGCTGGATTCTTTAAGATGAGTGTTAAATTAAGCTTTTTATTCCCCCCTTTAGTTAGAGTTCTTTGTTTAGTTTCTACATTTATTTTTAGAATTACTCTCTCTCTCCCCTATCCCCATTGTTTGAGCTGTTGAGTTATTCGGGGTTGGTTATCATTGTTTCACAATGCAGAAAATAATAGTTCCACACAAAATATCTTGCAGTGTAAAAGAAGTGGAGAGAAGAGTGCTTCTGCTGCTTTGAATATTTGAGGCATAGATGCCTGGTAGTGACTGAAGCTCTGTTGTTATAAATATCACCGTTGAGTGTGTCTCAGAGTCTTTAGAAAATCTGACCATTTGCCAACAGTCTTTTACAGACTTCAAAATGAGAGACTTCATACTAACAGCAGGTAATTGCTATAGTCTGTACCAAATGATGCCACAGAGTTTACGAAAATACAGTGATACTGGGTAATGATTTCCAAGGAATGTATTACACCCTCACAGGACCCTAGGATGCATTTTTAACAAGGACAACAGGCGATTGTAGGTTTTAGGTATGAAGGTGGTTTGGGAAAGCAATTTTATCTCCATTGTAAGTGACATTAAATATATAATAAAAATACGTCATGCAATTGAACAAAAATAATTTTGTTACACAAGTTATTAACCTATGTTTCTCAAAAGGAAAACTGGGACATGTTTAAGGGTTCATGTGGGCAAAACACAGTTTGAGCAGCATCCCATCTAGCAGACAGAAAGGATCTCCAAGCAGCTGTACGAAATGAGACTTTTATAAGCAGAAGGGAGTGGAAATGAGGAAATTATACTTAGGTTAAAAAGCATGTTGGTTATTAAAAGGTTACTTTCCTTTAGGGCATGGCATAGACTTCAGGCAGATTAGTGCTGATCTGGTGATTCCTGATTGACTGGTTTAATTACTTGGATGGCTAAAGTCTGCTTGGTGACATGGGACTTAGCATAAGCATGTTCATTTGGGGCATGGCACCCCTTTGATCAGACTCTCAGCCTAGATGGAAGAAGATGTGATCAAAGATTTAAGGCATTAGCACTACTCCCCATTACAGCTTTGGAGTGCTTGTAGTTTTTTCAAAATCTGTGTTGTATTCAGTGGTCACAGGTTAAGGTTTACATTCCTTAAACTGGTTATTCTTTTCACATCTTATGTGCTATTCTTAATGAGATCATTTACTTGGTGATTAGCAACTGCAAACATGCATTTGAAGCCTTTGAGAAAATACAGCGCATCAGGGAGATTACTATGGTTATTATAAACTGGATCATCCCCAATGTGTGCAGTGCACTTTGGAGCTATGGTCCCCAAGGCACAAACTAATCAGAATCAAAGGCTTCAGAGAAAGACTCCAGTGAAGGTGTCACTTTCTTAAGCCAGTGGGCTTGTTCCGTGATCTTACAGAGCTGAGTCTCAACTTTCCCAGAGCAAAGACACCTCATTCTTTCAGCTAAAAGAGAATCAAGGGCTATCCTATTATCAAAAACAACTTTTGTGAGAGACCCTAGGGGTTTTTTGGGCAGCTACTGCTTTAGCAGCAGATTCTGCAATATTCTCAAGAATTAAGGAGAGGGTTCTGATCATAGCCTCATTGCACTTACTGCTAGCTGGGGGATAGGGATTTGCCAAAGAACAAATTTTGAATCATGAATGCTTCCTGGCATCTCCCTTTTGAGTCTGTGACAGCCATGAAGGCCAGTAAAATAGAAGGGTCCGTAGACTCCAAAGGGTATTTTATTCTGATTATCTCTTCCTTGTGTCACTTTCTTTGTAGAGGCTGGAAGCAAAGTTTCCCTGGTTCAGGACTGTTAACCAGAGGCAGGGAAACAGAACCTGCCTCTGAGGTTAGAGGACACAATACCATAGAGCAGAGGCTACTTATGTTTCAAGAATCATACTGTTTGTGAGTAGACTTCTTTGGTGTGTTTAAGCAATCAAATTATGAGAATTTTGTTTACCAGCAATAAACTCTTAACTGGGTTTTAAAGGCATAGACCAAGCCTAATCAAGGATATAACAGAATGTCTTTTTTTTCTCAACTACTGGAATCTATAGATAATTTAATTGAAGAAAACATTTCGAATGTCAAAACTCTCATGGCAGTGGTTAAGAGCACAGTCTCTGAGTCACCTCTGCCAATTTCACTCTGAGTAAGTCGCCAAACCCCTCTAAGACCAAGCTTCCCTGGGAAGATGTGCCCAAGCTAGTTTGCCTCAAAGATCTGTAAGCTTTCTCCACTTCGTGTAATATAATGCAGTTATTTAAGATCTTCACAATTGTTAATAATACTGTAGTCATTAAAAATTAATGCCTTTTTATTTTTTTAAAGATTTTATTTATTTATTTTTAGAGAGGGAAGGGAGGGAGAAAGAGAGAGAGAGAGAGAAACGTCAATGTGCGGTTGCTGGGGATCATGGCCTGCAACCCAGGCATGTGCCCTGACTGGGAATCGAACCTGCGACACTTTGGTTCGCAGCCTGCGCTCAATCCGCTGAGCTATGCCAGCCAGGGCTAATGCCTTTTTATTTTAATGAAATCAGCAATCTCATTTTCCAGAATCAGACCTGTGAAAGCAACATATATTTTATTCCTTTAGTGAGTAAACATTTCTGAAAGTAGGTGCTTATTCTTGTGAAACATAGATAGTTATTGAATATCTTGGACTTTATCTTGGATTGCTCATTCTTATATCTTTGTTTCCTCTTTCTTTCATTTGTTTATGTGTCTTTATTCTTGTAGCTTACCTTCTCTCTCATCATTTATTTGATCTCTCTTTTAATATTGTGTTAGCATTACCTCTGTGGTTTCTCAAATCCTGGCCCTATAATTAAGCCAGTTTTACAATTCTTTTATATTTTTGATTTATAAGATAATTTCTCAAGGACATAAACTGGTTACATATATGGGTGCAATTTTACGCCCTGTATATAGTTTAAAATTAGTGATCAAGTGTAATTTTAAAAAGATTAGGTAAATGCATGCTCAAAAATGCACATGCTTTTGTTATGTTCTCACTACCTGACTGAATCAGTATTTAAAATTAACATGGATGGATTTCATTTGCTTCCAAAGCATGATCAGTCGAGCCAAAGAATTCATAAGCATCACCCAATGTTACTCGGCTGAATGTTGAAGGACGTACACAGACACACCAAAATACACACACACTCAGTAACATTACCAGCTTTAGTTTTACAGTAGACCTCATTTGTGATAGTTGAACAGCAAACAAGTCAGTTCTGCCATATTTACTTGTCCAGTCTACATAAAATTCTCTAGCAGGTTAGAAAAATAAGTCTCTACTTGTTAGTTTAAAAATACATGGGAACAGGAAATTTACCTATTCTTCACATACTTGACTATTTCTAAAAGTTATATACATACGAATAGAGAATAAATGATGTTATTGGCTCCTCCCAATTAAGACAGGTAAATTGCTGTCTCAATTTATTATTAAAGCTGTTTGTGCTTAGAGAAAACTGAAGTCACTTGTCTAACATCACAAAACATCTGGAATATGGAGGCATTAGGATTTGAGCTTCAGATTTGTGCTGCTACAGTCCTTTTGTCTAACTACAATGCATCAGAATCTGTATTCTTGACTTGTACTTGGAGGTGAAATACTATGAAAACAACACCTTTACTCTGCATTTAGAAAAAGGTATTTGGAGAATGGTTTATATTAAATTTTTTATATATAACTTGAGATTTTTTGGTTTATGAAAAAAGGTGGTCAGGGGAGGATGATCTGTAAACTTCTCTGCCCTATGCAGGCATCAGCATTAGTTTGACCTTCTCTTAAGGTCAGCCATAGCCAGTTTCTTATCCTCCTTCCTGTCACTTCATGCTGAAGATATGTGGAGACATTATTTATGTCAGGCATAATTTTGGACATAGCTGCATTGATTGAGGGGCTACTTGATCTCTGAGTAAATCCATTTAAGCTCACACTGTTTCTCTGCTCTTTTAATTTGTAATGATAACTACTTTGCTGGAATAAATGCAAAACAATAAGGGGTGATTAATGAAGAATAATAAAATCACAATAGTTTCAGATTGAATTTTGTGGTATCCTATTTCTAAGGGGAGAGACCTGAAAAACTGACCATGTATTTGATTTTCTTCCTCCAAATATATATAGTTTAAACTTTGAAATTTCAGAAAAAATTTATGTGCCATAATTTAAACTACGTTACAAAATATGTATGCTTTTACATCATAAGTGATTATAACTTAAAAATTGATTTAAAAAATAAAAAATACACACTATCCAACAAAATGTACTTTTAATATTTTGTTGTATTTTCTTTCAATTGTTTTACCTTTGCATCTGAGTTCTACACAGGTTGTGTCCACAACATACACAGTACTTTTTATCCTGACATTTTATCAGAAATATGTTCTCATTTTGTTATGGAATTCTCATATCACATTAATACGTGTCATTATTTACTGAGTTGGTGAATGATGATTTTCCTAGCTCTTTTTCATCCACTGAACATTTAGGTTAATAACTTTTTACTGTTGTCACAGATCCTATAAAAAACATCTTTGGACTATAGCTTTGAACTATCTCCTGTCCAGGGAATTGCTTGGGCAAAAACTTGTTCATATGTAGAGTAAATAAACACGTTGCCTCAATGTTTTTCCAAAAACATTGTATAGTTTAGAATGCCAGAAGTGATATTCAAGAGTGCCATTTTTATGACATCCATGCTGGTATTGTACACAAGATGTTTTCCAAATGTTTGTGACTTTAAAAACCGATAAATGGTGCCTCATCATATTGGTTTTGTGCTTCCACTTAAATTTAGGGTGAAGAAGGAGCTCCACAGGAAGGAATTCTGGAAGATATGCCCGGGGATCCTGACAATGAGACTTATGAAATGCCTTCTGAGGTAAAGTTTATATATATAAAACTCCAAAATTAAAGTTTGGGAGTTTAAGTTTGGTCTTTATAATAAGCAGTACCAAAATCTGTCCCTCTCAGATTTCCCACACATTTCTCCTTAGTGAGAATGACTTACACTCTAGACGAACAAGTTGGCCAACTCCAAGATACATTTTATGTGGACAACTTGCAAGCTAAAAATGGTTTTTACATTTGTGAAGGGTTGTTAAAAAAGGAAAAGCAGCAGTAGCAACAGAAACCATATGTGGCCTATACCCTAAAATACCCACTAACTGGCCCTTTACAGAAAACGTTTGCCAGCTTTCATTTAAGCATTATTTTATTAGAACTCTTACATTCTACAATAAATTCCAAAATGGAAAACTAGAGAAATCAACTAAATGCCAAAAGAAAGTAATTACTACTTGTCATACATTTCTAGTGAGATGTTTGCATAGTAAAAAAGTTAACCAAAAAATCACAAGTAGAAAGATGATAAATGAATGATTTGTGACAACTGATATAATTCAATATAGTATTTTAAACAGTATGATTTGATTTTTATATTAATTTGAAAATAATATTTCTTTAGTAGAAAGTACATCAGAAGGGAAATTAGAAAATACTTTTAGATGAATGAAACTGACTCAAAATAAAACAGAAAATCTGAAAAGATATATAACAAGGAAAGGGGCTGAATTATTATTTAAAAGCTACCCAGAAAGAAAATTTCAGGACCAGATGACTTCACTGGTGAATTCTACTAAACATCTAATGAATAATTATAATAATACCAATTGATTACAATGAATACTAATTAAATTCTCTTCCAAAAAAATAGACAAGGGAGAATGCCCCAACTAATTCTGTGAAGATAATATTACCGTGATACCAAAACCAATGTCATAAAAAAAGAAAATGTGTTACTGCTTCACTAGAAATTGAGTTAAAGTGTGTTGTAGTTAGGTTATACGTCATTCTTCATGGCATCATTACAAGGCATGTTGCTAGTAACCCCATTTATAAAAATTGAAATTCAGTTGTTTCTTTACTTAGTTAGATTTTACCAATGTTTGGGGGTCTTTTTATGCATGGCACAAGGCTGAACACTACAGAAAATGCAAATAAGAGTAATTGATAGTACCAGGACAGAGGGCTACAGGTAAAAACAAATACAAATTCATTTCTTCATTTATTTCTCATGATTTTTTAAACACACATTATTAGCTGTCTTCTCTGCACCAGGTATCACAGAAGCAAAAGTATACAAATTAGACAAAAAAGTATAACAGTTTAACAGGTCTGTTTAGATCAATTGGGAGGAGTTTTACAGAGGAGGTGGTGTTGAGTGGGGTGGGAGGAGCTGGGAGATTTGATAGGCTAAAGTGAAGAGAGGACATTCTAGCACCAGGGTGCATCAGAAGTGAAGGCACGCATGTCTGAGAATCTATGTCTGAGGAAGAGTGAGTAATTGAATAGGAGTCAAGCTTAGGGAACAGAGAGAGTAGTGACAGATTACAGCTGCAGTGATGGGTCAAAGACAAATTATAGAGTACTTACTAGAGCCTTTTCAATTCACTTTGTACTTTGCTGAGACAGCAGCTTGAGTTATTGAAGGTAAGTATTTTATTTTAAACAGGATCCTGATATCATTAGTTATTCTTTAGAAGGACTAACTGACCACTTTTGTTAAGGCCACTAATATTTTTATTGTGGATGTTATCCACATACTGTGTGCCTGGGCTGGGTGGAGGAGAATTCTTTAGAAGAAATAATTGAAGCCATGAATTGGGAGAATAAAAGGAGAGAAAACATAACTAGCCTTTACATGTTTAGTTTCCTTCTAATGATTAGAGCATCTTAGCTTGAAAGAGGCATTATAGGTGACTTGATTTGATTCTCACATTTTACAGTTTAGGAAACTGATAGACAGATAAGCCAAGTAAATTGTGCTGCAAGACTAGGTCATATGATCATTAAATGGCACATGTAAAAGTAGAATCCAGATACCCTGACCACCAGCATAATTCAGTTTTATATTTGACAGGCAGACAAAACTATCAAAAATTATGTTGGATGTAGCAGAATAGTCCCAGAACTGTTATGAGTATGACCTTTATTCAAAGTGGCAAGCCGTACCCTATCTCACTCACCCTAAGCCCTTGATTATGGAGCCCTCACACTAACTTCGCATGTTGTCCTTCTGATTTCCCTAATATTAGGAAGGGTATCAAGACTATGAACCTGAAGCCTAAGAAAGATCTTCGCTCCCAGTTTCTCGAGGTCTGCTGACAGATGTTCCATCCTGTACAAGTGCTCAGTTCCAACATGCCCAGTCATTTTCCCAAAGTTTTTACAGTGTATTTTGAAGTCTTCCATCAGCAGTGGTCGAAGTACCTGCACCTGACCCCACTGAGCATTCCGGTGCTTCCCTCTCACTGAAGTGAATATGAGGTAGCAGGTCCTTGTGTGCTGTGTGAGTACTGTGGCTTCAAGTATAAAACGTTAAAGCAAATTAAAAACACCTAAGTGACTACCACTTATTCCTAAATCCTCACTATTTTTTGTTGCTCTTGTTGAGAAGTTGTGACTTACTATCATATATTAAAAGATTATAAGATTTTTAGGTGTCTTTCAATGATTCTGTCTAATAATAATGATGTATTGTGAAATCTGTCCATATATACAATACTTAAAAACATGTGAGCATGAAACTATGCACCTATACATATTAACTATGAAATTTTACTGTTTTGTGATGTGTTTTATTAATTTGTGTTTGTATATAAATGGTGAAAATTAAAATAAAATGTTATCTCATTACAAAAATCTTATTTTTATCCCATCTCACTTTAATAAAATCATGTTTATAAACAACATGCTTATAAACAACAATTAACTTAATATAAAGTTGCTGACCACCATCTGAAAGAAGAGAAATTTTAGAACTGTTAAACACCTGAGAAAGAACACTAACCTTTTACTCTAGAGAGAACGGGAAGCAGTGCTGCCTAAAGCGTGTTCTCATGCGCACTGGCGCCTTAAGGGGCTACACTGCAGAAGTGGTCTCCATGGAAGGGTGAATGTAAAATAGGATTTTTACCACATCCCCTTTAGATATTCATTAAAGGCTCTGAGGAAATGAATGTTAACTTTCATTTTTTGGGTTAACTTTGTTAACACAAAATTTTCTTTCGTTATTTTATTTAATAAAGATCTCCAGAAACTACCTTAAGAAGTGGTAATTCTCCAGATTTATAAAAGTCTCATAGACCCCTTTAAATTCTGCTAAACTTATGAATTCCAGCTTTAGGAAAATTTCTTTTCTGTGTAGGAAGATCCATGAACTCCTAATAGGTGCTGACAGTAAACTTAAGAGTGAAAACTATACATAAATTAACAAAAATTTGTTCATTTTTTAAAATTTTAACCATTCAGGGGAAAGATGTCATAGTCACTTTTAAAAGTAGTTAGATCAATGGAATAGAATCAGGGAGCCCAGAGATAAAATCCTCACTTCTATAGTCAATTAATCCCTGACAAAGAAGCGAGGATATGCAGTGGGGGTAAAGGTAGTCTCTTCAATAAGTAGTGTTGGCAAAATTAAACAGATATGTGCAAAAAAATAAAATCAGACAACTTTCTTATACTACATACACAAATAAGCTCAAAATGGATCAAAAACTTAAATGTTAGATGGAAACCATGAAATTTCTAGAAGAAAACATAGGCAGTAAACTTTGACATTGCTTTTAACAATATCTTCTTGGATTTATCTCCCTGAGCAAGGGAAATGAAAAAAATAACAAATGGGACTACATCAAACTAAAAATATTTTGCATAGCAAAGGAAATCATTAACAAAACAAAATAACAACCTACTGAATGAGTGAAGATATTTTTGAACAATATATTCGGTAAAAGTTCATGTGCAAAATGTATAAAGAGCTCATACAACAACACACACACACACACAAAGAAACACCAAACACTCCAATTACAAAATGGGAAGAGGACTTCTCTCCCAAGAGTATACAGATGGCCAACAGACTTATAAAAAGGTACTCAACATCATTAGTCATCAGGGAAATGCAAATTAAAACCACCAGAAGGTATCACTCCACACTGGTCAGAATGGCCATCATCAATAAATCGACAAACAGCAAGGCTGGTGAGAATGTGGAGAAAAGGGAAGTCTCATGCACTGTTGTGGGACTGTAAATTAGGGCATCCACTATAGAAAACAGTATACAGATTCCTCAAAAGAATAAAAAATTGAGCTGCCATATTATCCAGGAATTCCACTTTTAGGCATTTATCTAAAAAAAATAAAACCACTAACTCGAAAATATATATGCACTCCTATGTTCATTGTAGCATCACTAGTAATAGCCAAGATATGGAAGCAACATCAGTGTCCATTAATAGAATAATGTATAAAGAAAAGATGGTACATATATAGAATGGAATATTACTCAGCCATGAAAAATAATGAAATATTGTCATTTGTGACAACATAGCATAATACCTTCAAGGTGCATCTAACTGAAATGCCAGATGGAAAAATACAAATAACATGATCTCACTTATATGTACAATACAATCTAAAGAAAACAAAATCAATAAAATAATACAGAAACAGGTCCATAGATATAAAGAACAAGCTGATGGTTGCCAAAGGTGAGGAGGTAGAGGGATAGGAATAAAAAAATCACTGTTAGAAAGTATAATTTTAAGAAGGAATATTCTAAAAGTTCTAGACAGATTATATGTAATCGTGAGTAATTTGATACAGGCTAGGCATTGGCAAGGAAGGAAGGAGGAATGTGTATAATGACTATATACATAAGTAAGAATGACCACCACAGAAACTTCCTCTTTTTTCCCAACTGGACAGAGACTACTAGTTGTGTTAAGCAGCCTGTGCAATCTCAAACTGGAGAAAACTGGTAAGTCTCTTGTTTCATTTATGTACATTAATGAGCATTTCTAATTAGGAAAATAACATGGAAAATTAAGATATCTTTGTACAAAAAGACTTCTAGTACTAATATGCACATAGAAAATACCTGGGATGATATACACCAGCATTGGTTCTTTTGTGCCAGTCACTAAAGCAAAAAGCTGTGTAAGGCGTACAAGCCTTTTCAGGAAGGCTGCCTCACATCCACTGCTGAGACATTCACCTGACAAGTTGCCTAAGGGTCAGTCTAGTCCTAGGTTTGCTTTGCAGACATCATGTTTCCAGATCTGAATGATTCAGCCTCATAAGACTCCCAAAGGGCTTTAGCAAAATAGGTCAAGGGGCTTTGGCACACAGTTGGCAGCACAAGAACCTATTATGTGGTTTGGCATTCCAACCTGGATCTTTTTCACGTCTCCCCACCAATGTGAGATTCAAGTTGTTTCCTTCTGGCTCATCTAGCAGGTAACTGTTGGATTAAACATACACACACACACACACACACACACACACACCTTAAGGATCACGATTAATTCTGAGATAGCATCGTCTACATCTACACTGAGGAATCAAAAATCATTTTTCTAACTACAAACTTGATTGACTTCTCTGTCCACCATGCTGATGGCTGTCTGTTTTCCTGGTTCACACCAACCCCACTGTGTTGATTGTATCTTGGGCAGGAACATAACAAGGATGGCATTTCCCTGTTTGCTCTGTCCCTGGAAATGGAGAGAGTTTTTAAAACTGACTATATGTCAAATATTGATGTGATTTATCAATAATAGCTTATTTATTCTCAAAATAACCCTAAGAAGTGCTATTACCCTCATTTTACTTCAAAATTTAACAACATATTTTATTTAATTTATATCCAAAATATTTTTTCTACATGTAATCAATACAAAAATTACTGGTGAGATATTTTTTTTACATTTCTTGGTACTAAGGTTTGAAACTGGTACTTATTTTACACTTACAGGATTTACATCTCATTTGGACTAAGTAACCATATTTTAGGTACTCAAGAGCCATGTATGACCAGTGGCTACTGGCCTGCCCAGTGCAGTTGGGGAAGGGAGGTTCGACTCTGCCACATGAGCTTCCAGATCCTGTAGTGGCTGTTGCCAAAAATATTTGCTCAAGTACCTCCAAAATAATTTCAGAAGTATGTATATCACTCTATCTTCCTCTACCTCACACATGCTGTCATATTGATAACTAAAAGTTTCCCAAGATTAAGTAGTTGTAAAGATATAAATTGCAGTATACTTTAAACATTGACTTTTTAAATTTTTATTTTTAAATTATAGTTTACAATATTATTTTGTATTAGCTTCAGGTTTACAGCATAGTGGTGAGATATTCATATACTTTACAAAGTGGTCCCTCTATATTTGCAGTACTCACCTGGCACCATACATAGTTATTATAGTATCAGCCACCCTGTTGCCTATCCTATCCTGTACAGGCTTCGTTTCATACACAAGCAAACTGAGGTGCCTGCAGGCCAGGTAACTTTCTCAAAGTCACACAGCAAGCAAGTGGGAGGGCGGGAGTCCCAATCAACACAGGGATAGACTCTGTGCTCTCAGCCCCCTCGCAACATTGTCTCTCAAAGCGAGCACACACAGCTATAGAAGAGAATCTTCCAGAAGTCTAGGAAGTGGGTAGTAGTCTCACTTTTCTACATGTGATTATTAGTGTGTTCCTATTTTTCTTCAGCTATCTATGTCCAGGATCAGTGATCCTCATATATGTGGAGATATCTTTTTAATTCTAGGAGAAATTGGCCAGGCCCTGATACCACTGATTGATGTTTCCTTATAACTAAACTGTGCATATCCTGACCACAGACTAACCTATTTCCAGAAGATAAATATTTAATATAATAAGAGCAGTCTATAGTAAGGCAGGTTTTGTCATTTTTTTCTGTTGAGTGACAGGTACTCAACTTCTGTCAAACAGTGTGTGTGTCTGTATAAAAGTTTAGCTAAGATTTTCTCTTAACAGGAATGTAATGACTGAATTTATAAGTGAATAAACCAGAAAAGGCATAATGAATTAAATATTTGTATTTCCAAAGAATAGTAACACCTTAACATTTTATAATAAGCTTTGATTTTTCTAGGTATATTTTTGGATATAATAAAGCTATATTTTATTATTTGTGTAAGCATGGATTTGAAGAATCCAAAAGCAACAGAATAAATATAACACAAACTACTTCAAAATATGATTTCAGTTCTGATATCTACTGTATAATTATCTAATATTTTCCTTTAATTTTTTTGCTGTTACAATAGTACCTTTGATGTTTTAAAAATCTAATAGCACAAATGGTATAGTGAAAGCAGTTTAAAAAATTCCTTCCAAAAGCCTGAGTTTGAGCCTTTAGTAAGTTTTGCTGATATATATTACTTCTAAAGTCAGGTTGGATTACATAGGAGCTTTCCAAAGTTCATCCTGCAACTATAGATATTGTACTGGGGTAGCTTCTCTTATGAACCTTAGGAAAATGTATCCTCAGACTCCCTTAAAGGTCAATGACCAGAAATTCCCACTGTTTCTATGGCAACACAGCAAGATATGGTGCCTTGGAAATGTGCTGCATTTTAATTAGGTTCCTCTAGGGCTGCCTAACTGCCTTCTGCAGGTAAACTAAATACCCAGTTGCTTTATGACTTGCAGTAAGATGAAAGCTAACCCAGATCTGCAAAGGTCAAAGCTAAGCTGGGCTCCAGTAAACTTGAATCTAAACAAATATATTAGCAAGTCTATATGTTTATTGAAGAAGAAAATGCAACACTCCTGACCTGGAATAGTCAGGGATGCTTGCTCAGTCAGGCTGGCAGCAGTAGTAGTGAGGATCCTGAATTCTAAAACTAGGCTATGGAGGTTTGACTCCCAATTATGTCACATACTACTATTTTTACTTGGAACAAGTTAATTAATCTCACAGTGCCTCTGGTTTCTTGTCTGTAAAAATGAAGATGATACTAATAGTACCTCATTGCATTTTTGTATGCATTAAATGAGTTAATATAAGTAGAATATTTAGGACTATACCTGGCCTATAGTAAGGAATGAAAGATGCTATTAGTAGTACTACTAATAATGGTAGTCATAGGTCATGCTGTATTTGTAAAAAATAAATAAGAAATAAGAAATATTAAAATGTTTAGAAATACTCATAGTACCTCATTGCATTTTTGTATGCATTAAATGAGTTAATATAAGTAGAATATTTAGGACTATACCTGGCCTATAGTAAGGAATGAAAGATGTTATTAGTAGTACTACTAATAATGGTAGTCATAGGTCATGCTGTATTTGTAAAAAATAAATAAGAAATAAGAAATATTAAAATGTTTAGAAATACTCATTTATACCCTTTCTTGGTACAAAATAATACTAATATCCAATGTAACCTTGAGAAAGAACAAAACTGGAGGCATCATACACCCTGATTTCAGGCTATATTATAAAGCTATAGTAATCAAAACAGTATGGTATTGGCATAAAGACAGACACAGATCCATGGAACAGTAGAGAGCCTAGAAATAAACTCACATATATAGGGTCAATTAATTTATGACTTCTTAAGAAGTCAAGAATATACAGTGGAAAAAAAGTATTTTCAATAAATGGTGGTGGAAAAACTGGACAGTCACATAAAAAAGAATGAAATTGGTCCACTATCTTTTACTATACACAAAAATTGACTCAAAATAGATTAAAGACTTGAATGTAAAACTTGAAACTATAAACTCCTAAAAGAAAATATAGGCATTACGCTCCTTGACAATAATCTTGGTAATAATTATTTTTGGCTGTCACCAAATGCAAACACAATAACAAGAGAAAAAAATAAGGCTTACAAAATAAAAAGTAAAGTCAAAAATTTCTTGAAAGCAAAGAAAACCACCAGTAAATACAAATCAAAACCACAATGAGATATCACCTCACACATGTTAGAATGGCTATTATTTAAAAAAATCAAGAAATAAAAATAGTTGACAAGAATGTGGAGAAAAGGGAACCCTTGAAATGTAAATTGGAAATATAAATTATTATAGCACTGTGGAAAAGAGTATGTAGGTCCCTCCAAAAAATAAAAAATAACTACCATATGATCCAGAAATTTCACTTCTGGGTATTTATCCAAAGAAAATGAAAACAATAGCTTGAAAATATATTCAATATATGCACCCCCATGTTTGTTTCAGCATTATTCAAAATAGTCAATACATTGGAAACAACCTAAGTATCCATCAATGAATATATTGATAAGAAAATACCACACATACATGCACGCACACACACAGGTGCACAGGTATAATGGGATATTATTTAGCCATAAAAAAAGAAGGCATCTTGCCTTGCAACAATATGGATAGACCTTGAGAGCATTATGTTAAATGAAATAAATAAAACAGAGAACTGTATTAACACATGAAGTCTAAAAAACAATGGACTTCAGACTCACAGATACATAGAATCGATAAATGTTTGCCAGAGGTAGGGAGTGGAGGATGGTCAGAATAGATGAATGGGATTAAAAGGTACAAAGTTTCAGTTATAAAATAAGTCCTGTGGATGTAAAGTCCTATTTGGTCTACAGCATGGTGACTGTAGTTGATAACACTGTACTCTATATTTGAAAGTTGCTAAGAGAGCATATTGTAAAAGTTCTCATTGCAAGAAAACAATTTTCAACTATGTGTGCTAACAGATGTTAACCAGATTTATTGTAGTGATTATTTTCCAATACATACAAATATTAAATCATTATATTGTAATCATTATATTGTACACCTGAAACTACTATAATGTTATACATCAAGATCAGGATGATATTGGAGACACTTTGGAAACTTAAGCAAAACCTGTTTACTAGTATATATGTGAGCATTTTAATGGTTTAATAACCAATATAGATATTAGTATAATATCAAAGAACACCAAATACAGATTGAAGCACAATTTACTAACAGGGGAATATGCACCAAGGCCATAAACACTATGTTAATGAAACAAATCTATCTTTAGACTCAGCTGTACTCATCAACACAGTGCATTCACTGAGTTTGGTTCTGGTCACTAGAAACAAAGGACATGTATGTATAGAAGTAAAACTCACTGGTCTAAAACATTATTATCAACCACAAGGGGGAAAAAACAGCCACTTAAATCTCCATTAATTTCCCAAACCTCATTCATTTCCCACTGTCTTCCCCCATATTCCTGCTTCTTGGTAAAACTCACTTCAATGCAAAAGAATAAAATATTTTACATGGCAATTTCTGCAGTATACTAAAAGCAACAGAAATACCAGCAGTTATAATGGTTTAGGGAAAGTACTGTTTGTTTTCCCTTTATGTCTTTGGTGAGTCCCTTAAAAGCATTGCCAAGGGAGAGTGGGTGAGCTGATAAGACACTTGCGGTAGTACAGCTCTGTCTAGTCATCCTGCACAGTTTGCATTGATAGTCGATCAGTAGGACACTGTGTACTCATCCTTTTACCTCTGGACTGTTAGAAACAGCCTACAGTAGCATAAAGTTATTGTTCAATATTCTTTACTAACAAAGATCAACACTATGGTAAAAAACAACAAAAACCAAAATCCAGACAAATGAGCATCGAGGGCAAATTATTTGTCACATAAAACCTCACTGGCCTCTTCATAGAAATGGTCATGACAAGTCTTGAGAGGCTGCCAAGCATTTGTAATTCAGCAGGACTGGCTGCTGCTGTTGAAGATGGAGTGCCATGTTGACTGATGAGAAGTCTGGCCATTCTTCTTGGAAAACGTGCCTGGCAATCAGCCATGGGCATCCTTAGCAGCTTGCACCACACTGTGAGCTGGATCATTGGCTTAAGAATGATGAACAAAAGGGTGAGGCTAAGATAAAGATTTTTCCCACAATTTTCTTAATCTTGTCTAAACTGAAAGACAACACATGATTTAAAGCAACTGTAAATGATCTGTTGCTAATAACCGGTACTGTGCTTTGATTACCACAGCACTGTTTGGAGGTGGAATATTGGTGGACACATGGTGCCCTTCTGAAAAGGAGTCCAGCACAACTCGACGTCATGTCTAGGAGCAGCTATTCACATTAGTATTAAGGAATTTTGACCTGGTTGTTTTGTTCATGGTGACAATAGATATTCAAACACCGCACTGTCGATTTTTCACTATCAGACCTAGTTCCAGGCCATTAGACACAGCTTTTAGTCATAGTTTTCATGTCAACAACTCCTGAATGTACTACAAAGTTTGCTAAAAGCAATTATTTCTAGAATAACAATGATTTCCACACAATAGGCACCTTTTTATAGGCGATAACTCATATTGACAGTTTGCAACTGACTTGAATTCCTCAAGCAGTTTTTTTTACTGACAAACCTCTCCATTCCTACTCACCCACACACTCATAAAAAGCTTAAGACAGGCCAATCTTGTAATGTTGAATGTTTAACTGTGGAATGCATTACATCTGAGTACATTAATGTTTTTATCTTTAACACTTGGTATCAGTATAATGTTTCTGACTTCTGAATGCATTTTTTTAGTTAGGACCAACTTACACACAAAAAAAGTCAGACCTGACTTACAACAAAGAAGCAAACCATCAAACAAATAATCCAAAAATCACACTGAACTATAAAATAAAGCTAAAATTTTTAAAGTGAGAAATCATTTATAGAGAGTGAAAAAATAAGTCTACTGAGGATATATGTAAAATAATACATTTAAACCCTACATTTAGATCTGTATTTTTTGGTTGTCAAATTTCAATGGGTAAAATA
Organism: Phyllostomus discolor; assembly: GCF_004126475.2. NCBI lineage: Eukaryota > Metazoa > Chordata > Mammalia > Chiroptera > Phyllostomidae > Phyllostomus > Phyllostomus discolor. The sequence goes on from NC_040903.2 coordinate 98,897,184, forward strand.
AAGGTTACAAAGTTTTCAGTGCTGCAGGTAAAAAATATTTTGTTATTGTTCTTATTTGTGATTATTCTTTATTATTATTTTGCAAAGGAGCAGAAGAGCCATTCTAATTTTTCCTATTTTTGTGTCTGGTAGAAACTAATCAAACAGCCCTTTTAAAAACATAGCACACCCTGGCTGGCATAGCTCAGTGGATTGAGCACAGGCTGCAAACCAAAGTGTCACAGGTTCAATTCTCAGTCAGGGTACATGCCTGGGTTGCAGGCCATGACCCCCAGCAACTGCACACTGATGTTTCTCTCTCTCTCTTTCTCCCTCCCTTCCCTCTCTAAAAATAAATAAATAAATAAATAAAATCTTTAAAAAAAGAATCAAATCCACAATGTTTAAAAAAACATAGCACAGTCATATGGAACCATTATAAATTATAACTTCCTATAATCAAACATATATTCATAGCTAGAACCTTTGTTGAGGAAGAAATAGTAAAAGTCCCAGACCAGCCTAAGTATGGAACACTAGACAAACTACACTGCCTTCCCATTAATGCAGACCTACAGTATGGCCAGAAAAGACAGGGACATATGTTTTAGTTGGTCATCTTTTCTAGGTTTCTAGAAGCAGTGAGCCAAAGTCCCAAGTGCTGCCTTCCCAGTGAAAGAATTGAAAGCATTACTTTCCATTTTAAAGAAAAGGCCCAGTGGAGGACTCGGTACAAATTGGGATTGTATCTCATAACACTTAGGTATAGAGGGCTCAGGTACTTATAGTACAGTATATATTGGAAGCAAAAACATTTTGAAATTTACTCATCTATAAAGAGAAGGAAATACTGAAAAGAGGTCTAAATATATCAGCAATAGAGAGAAAGCTATCCAACAAAGGACTGTGCACTAAAGGTCCATGAAGAAGTAGCCAGAAGCTACTGGGTAAGCGAGCACTAAGAATATAGGAATAAGTACTATTCATCTGGGCAGCATCAGGGAAGGCAGCAGTATATCCCCACCCCAAGCCAGGGGTCAGTAATGCGATTCTGGAGCCTCTGGTGAATTGGCAAGATCAAGGTCCAGCCAACCAAAAGACAAGAGTTCTGAGGAGATTAACAAGAAACTATTTAAAATTCCTTAACACCCTTTCAACTAGGTAGCCAAAATGTCAGTCTTGACCCAGAGGCAGCTGACAAAATAATAAGCACTGTTGTCACCAACTGTCCACACTTTGAGAAAGTCAAAGTTTTCACAAAGGGAAAACTTTGTGTTGGGAATTTTGTTGAGAACCAAATGATATCATGAAAATTTTAGGCCAAGGTGAAGCAGAAATATAGAAAGTGGGTCTCAAAATCTCTAAGATACACTTATGCTTTAGTTCACTCTTCGTTTTCTTTCAGCAGAGCCCCTTTTACCTTTTACGTTCCATTTCCAGGAAGCAGATTGATTGCCACTTTGCTTTCTGAAGTCCTCAAGTACACATTGTAAAAAGTCCAAATTCCTAGGTGGAATCCTACTAGGTTTATGTTGCCTGTGGTTATCTAGTCAGTTTTCTTTTTGGTGGATGCCTTCATCCCAAATTCAGACAGGACTTGTGAGTGGGATTGCTACAGTGATATTCCAACAAGTGACAGCAAAGAGAGAACAGTTCAAAAGAGTCTAAACTCTTAAACAGTACAAAAAGTTTAGTAATAAGACCAGGTCAAGATTTAGGATATAACATATTTGTAGGAAGAAAAATCAATCTCAGCAGTTCCATACCTGAGAGTCTAGCAAATTGCTGCTGACAGCTCTCCCTGAAAATTGACTCCACCTCTCCTCCCCCATCAGCCCTTCTTGTGGTAAAGTGGCCTGCCCCAGTGTGATCACGAAGCAGTGGAATGGATGAGAACCAGAAAATCACCTCTGTTCATAACTGTCCAATGCCTTCAGTTTAGAAACATGCAAACTCCCAAGATTGTATAGTCTTGACACTTTGTATACAATTAAAACAAACTTTCAACTAATAAAGATTATTGGTGCAAAAAACATTGCAGGTGAATTCCACCCTACCTCATGGCAATATTCCAATAAATGTCTCTAGAAGAAACAAAAAATATTACCACTAAAATCCAACATACACTGAAAGCATATATGAGGTCTGTCTGGAAAAAGCCCAACCATTGTTAATATAAAGAGAATGGTTGTGTGACATTGATGTAACCTTGCAGCCAGCCAGCCTGGACTGGAATGCACATGTGTGACCAATGATGACTTCACTGTATTGGTCAATAAGGGTAGTAAAGGCTGCTGAGTGAGCGTGTATACTCTGTAGTCAACATTTGAAATGACTGAGTAGAGCAATGAATCTGCATCAAATTTTGCATTAAGCTTAAACATTCCTCCATGGAAACTATTCAGTTGATTCAGAAGGCCTCAGCTATGATAAACTGGTGATTGGCAGCTTCCTCATGACAAGGTGCCCACTCATGCATCATATCTCGTACAGAGTTTTATTTTTTGGCAAAACTTCAAATCACCCAGGTGATTCAGTGCCCCTACAGCCCAGACTGGCCCTCCTGTGACTGCTGGCTTTTGCCAAAACTAAAGTCACATTTGAAGAGGTTTCAGACCAACCATCAATGAGATTCAGGAAAATGTGAAGGGGTAACTGATGGTGATTGGGAAAACTGTGGGAGGTGCTAAGGTGCCTACATTGGGGGGGACTGAGGTGTCACTGTCCTATGTACAATGTTTCTTGTATCTTGCATCTTCTTTAATAAATGTCTGTATTTTTCATAGTGAATAACTAGAAACTTTCTGGACAGACCTTGTTGTGTTGCTAGAAACATTGACAGTTCAACACAACAGACTCAAGATTCACTAATGCCTGCTCCTTTGAGCCACTGTCTTCAGCCTTACTCCCACATCTTCCTTACTGCTTGTGAGAAAAAAAAATCTAATTTTAACTTAGCTAAGAAAAGTACAGTAAATTTACATATAAGCATTCAAAAAATAGACAAATTCTGTCTAAATTCTAAATGCAAAAAAAGAATATTTAAGTTAAAAATGACCCTTATACCCAAGCAAATACAATTTTAGAAAGTTCCTTACTGCATACAGCTTGTGTCCTCATAGTGCAGTTCCAAGTAGAGTCTTGCTCAGAATAAATACCTGAATGATTAAATCAAGCTATTAGATATTATTCCTAAACATAAAATATCTTCTACCAGATATATTAAGATTTAGATGAAAGGAAACCCATTTGTACATTGGCTAAATATGAAAGCATGACCAAAACTTGTTATATCATTCTGGTGTACAACTAATATCTTATAAATATAGCATAGATAGCCTTAAGTGCCTATCATCAAGTAGAACAACGTTTACTTTTCAAATGCTGTTTCTCTGCTCTTTAAACCATGTCCAAATTGTCTTGGTCCTTTAAATAAACTCTAGGTCATGGGGAAAAAAAAGATGAGTGTTAATCTTTAGGGAAAAGCAAAAAAGTCAGTCACCTCAGGACACTATCAGTTTGCAAGCAAGCAGCACTTTTGGGGAGTATGGCTGACATTTTCCACATATTTCAGGAACATTTTACTGATCTAAAATTGTAGCAGATGGAAAAGCAGCAAGTGTGAACTCAGCCAATAAACAACAGACAGGACTCCAAACTAGGCCAGCCACTTAAGTGTCCTTTCACACTGAGGTTGGGGGATGGAAATACTTTAGAAAAGATATAAAAATATGTGAGTATTATGCATTAAAAATTATGAGCGTTTTTATATATGACAGACCATGAATTCAGATCCTAGGACAGGAAAAACAAGCATGGGAAAACAGAGGTAAGAGTTAGATACCATGGTAAAATGAGGAAACTGATCCCCATTACTGTGAAAACTTAACCCAACAGTTCCTATCCTTAGGAATATGCTCCTCTAAAGGCAAATTCTTATTCATTTTTACAACTTCATTCCAAAAAATTGTTCTATCAGTTGTTTTGAAATTGTTAAGTAAATTTTAAAAAGCAAATACTTAACCTTGCAAGTATTTCTTAAATCCCTGGGTTCAAGTCTTACCTCTACCATCTCCCAGTCATGTCTAGAAAACAGCTTAGTCTACCTAAAAATTAGATGTAAATTGGAAATAATGGTATTTATATACTTTATTGTTAAAGTATAATAAACTCTACTATAATTAAATTACTCTTAATATTCATAGAATCTTCATTTCCATTTTCTCATCTTCACAATTTCCAAAAAAGTCAAATATTTAAGAGTAAGGTGTAATAAAATTAAAATGATATAGATATTTTAAAATAAATGTATCTGTTTGGGATGAAAATACAGTAATTCTTTGCATTATTATGATGAATAATAGAAAAATAAAAGGAAATAAAAGGCAAAAAGACACCAAAGGAAAATGTTTTAAATAAAGATTCCAACTTCATTACCAATGTAGGAATAATTTCCTGTACATTATGTTGGAGAGAATATGGTAATTTCCACAAATGCCTTTTGATTCAGTAAGAAGTACAAAGACAGAGTACTTTAAATTGCAAGCAAAAGCAATTTGTTTACTTATACCATTCTAACTTACATGGAAGAAAAAAAGAACAATAAAAGAAAAACTATTTGTACACCATCCTTAGACATATATTTGAAGTCGACTGTACTTCAACCAAATAGAGTACATGGTGTTTTGTTTTGTTTTTGTTTGTTTGTTTATTTGTTTGTTTGTTTTTGCTTTTGGGCACAGCACAGCACAGAAATGTTTTTACAGACTGTTAAACTGACTCAATATTATGTTTCTGAATAACATTAATACAAAGAGAATAAGAACATTTGATCTTTTTGAACTTTTTCCACTAAAGAAATGCATTTACAATTTTGTATTCTAAATTCTGTATTTTAGAATACATAAAAAGGGGAAATCAACCTTGACCTTCTTGTTCTTGTTTTTTTATAACATCATTTTTCCACTTGCAGGAAAAGAATTACAACAAAGGCAAAAGGCACATATTACATTACATGAAAAACAGTAGTAAAATTGTAAATCTTCAGTTACCAACAGATGAGTATTCTCCATGATAGTGGCACCTAAAAGAAAGTTTAATATGTAAGTGAACCAAAATGTTCAGGTTTCTTTAACATGGTACCAGGGGTGGATTTTAAGTATAACATTTAAATAATATGCAATATTTAGAAATTTATGCAAATTTAATGTTCACATATATATGATTTTTCTGGCTAGAAAACATTTATAGCAGGCCAATATTGGAGGAGAACATAGACATTAAAATCCTCAACAAAATATTGGCAAACTGCATCCAGCAATATATTAAAAAGATCATATACCATGACCAAGTGGGATTCATTCCAGGGATGCAAGGATGGTATAATACTTGCAAATCAATAAATGTAATACATCACATAAACAAAAGGAAAGACAAAAATCACATGATCATATCAATAGATGCAGAAAAAGCACTTGCTAAAGTACAGCACACATTTATAATAAAAACACTCAGTGAACTGGGAAGAGAGGGAGCATTCCTCAACAAAATAAAGGCCGCATACCAGAAACCTACAGCTGACATCATGCTCAATGGGCAAAAACTAGAAGTTTTCTACTATGATCAGGAACAAGCAAACAGTATCAGCTTTCACCATTTCTATACAACATAGTATTGGACATTCTAGCCACAGTGATCGTACAAGAAAAAGAAATAAAAGGCATCCAAACTGGAAAGGAGAAAGTAAAACTGTCACTGTTTGCAGATGACATAACAGTGTACATAGAAAATCCTATAGACTCCACCAAAAAACTACTCAACTAATAAGCGAATGTGGCAAAACAGCAGTATTCAAAGTCAATATTCAGAAATCAAAGGCATTTTTATACACCAACAATGAAATATAAGAATCAGAAATCAGGGAAAAAATATTTGCTATAGCAAAAAATAATAATAAAGTACTTAGGAATAAACCTAACAAGAAGGTAAAAGACCTATACTCAGAAAACTACAGAACACTAAAAAAAGAAATTAAAAACACAAATAAATAAAAGCATACATTGTGTTTATGGATTGGAAGAATTAACATCATTAAAATGTACATTCTACCCAAAACAATTTGTTGACTCAATGCAATCCCCATTAAAATACCAATGACATATTTCACAAATATAAAAAAGAAATTCAAAAATTTATATGGAACCATAAACAACCCAAATAGCCACAGCAATTCTGAGAAAGAAGAACAAAGTGGAAGAGATGACAATACCTGATATAAAACTATATTACAAGGCCACTGTAATCAAAATGGCCTGGTACTGGCATAAGAGCAGACACATAGATCAATGGAACAGAACAGAGAATCTAGAAATAAACTCAAGTCTCTATGGTCAATTAATATTTGACAAAGTGGGCAGAAGCATAAAATGGAGTAAAAATAGTCTCTTCAACAAATAGTGTTGGGAGATCTGGACAGCTACATGCAAAAAAATGAAACTCAATCACCAACTTACACCATATGCAAAAATAAATTCAAGGTGGATAAAAGACTAAATATAAGTCCAGATACCATAAAAGTCCTAGAGGAGAACATAGGCAGGAAAATCTCAGATACTCCACATAGCAATATTTTCACCAATATGTCCTCTAGAGCAAGGGACATAAAGGAAAGAACAAACAAATGGGACTCATCAAAATAAAATCTTCAATGTGCCTAAAGAAAACAGCAGTAAAATGAAAAGGGAACCAACTGTATTTGAAAATATATTTACAAGTGATACCTTGGACTAGGTTTTGATCTCCAAAATATGTAAAGTACTCACAGGACTACACTCCAGGAAGACAAACAATAAAAAATGGGCAAAAGGACCTGAACAGACACTTCTCCAAGGAGGAAATACAGAGATATATGAAAGGATGATCAGCATCACTAGCCATCAGAGAGATGCACATTAAAACCACAATGAGATACCACTTCACACCAGTGAGAATGGCCATCATAAACATACCAGCAAACAACAAGTGCTGGAGACACTGTGGAGAAAGGGGAACCCTAGTGCATTGTTGGTGGGAATGCAGACTGGTGCAGCCACTGTGGAAAACAGTATGGAATTTCCTCAGAAAACTAAAAATGGAACTGCCTTTTGACTTGGCAGTTCCACTGCTGGAATTATACCCTAAGAATCCTGAAATACCTATTCAAAAGAACCTATGCACTCCAATGTTCATTCCAGCAAAATTTACAATAGCCATGTGCTGGAAGCAACCTAAGTGCCTGTCAATAAATGAATGGATCAAAAACTATGGTACATTTACACAATGGAATACTATGCAGCAGAAAGAAAGAAGGAGCTCCTATCCTTCATGATAGCATGGATGGAACTGGAGAGCATTATGCTAAGTGAAATAAGCCAGGAAGTGAAAGACAAATACCATATGATCTCACCTTTAACAGGAACCTAATCAACAAAACAAACAAGTGAGCAAAATATAACCAGAGATGTTAAAATAAAGAACAAACTGACAGTAACCAGAAGGGATGGGGGAAAGGGATAATGGGGGAAAATAGGGGAAAGGCCCTCAAGGAACATGTATAAAGGACACATAGGCAAAGCCAAAGGAGGTAGGTTCGAGGATGGGAGGCAGAGATGGGTGGGGTGGGGGGACATGGTGGGGTGAAAATGGAAACAACTGTACTTGAACAACAATAAAAATATTTTTAAAATGTATAGTCTTCATTAACTTTTAAAATGGACATGACTCACCCTGGCCAGATGGTTCAATCCCTGGTCAGAGTGCACACATATGGTGGCAGGCAACCTCTCAATGCTTCTCTCTCACAGTGATGGTGTCGCTTTCTCTCGCTCTCTCTTTCTCCCCTCCTCCCTTCCTCCCTCCCTTCCTCTGTCTCAAAAAGCTCAGTAAACATATCCCTGGGTGAGAATGAAAAGTAAAAATAAAATAAAATGAATTTGACTCAGAAGAGGTTAAGAAATTAAAAAATAATGTGTGGTTTCTATGGATATTTATCAGAAATACTAATTAAAACCTTATTTTTACAAAATTCATTCTATAGATTAGTTCCTAGGGAGTTAAATAGATATAAATTTATTTAATGGATAAATTAAACTTATATACTACAATATTTTTCAGAACTATTAACATTTTAACAAACATTATTCACCTCCAGAGCATGATGCAAAAGGCGAGTTACAAAACTTCATCTACCCAGGGAAACCTCTTTATCTAGGAGCAACACCCAGGTCTGGCTCCAGTATTTTAAGGAAAACCCTTGAGGAAATGATCATTTAAGATTGAACTTCCTGGTCAAACGTTCAGTGATAGGTAACCAAAAAGAATTTTATAATTCAATTGAAATCAATTAATTTTTATTGAGTAAAATAGTGACTGTGCCTTTGACACCATGTTATTTTCTGAGAAGCAATAACCATGGTCTAAACAACTAGGTGAATTGACTAGTAGGTCCAATTGGATGAGTAATTCTCCACATGTTTTTAATCATTTGGGCAAATTCCTTTTGAAAATAAAAAAATGTAATATATATTGTTTGGCATTATTGTCTCAGGATCCTTAGTATTCCTTCCCTAAATAGTCAGCAGGTGTACAGAAAAAAATACATAGATGAGAACAGTAAAAGACAGATAAGAAAAAAAAAGGCACAGAATGTTTCACCTACAGGCTCCAGGATATAGTCACTGGTGAAATAGAGTGAAATATGATAAGTATAGCCAAGAGCTATATTTTATAGGTAAGATTACCAGGA